>NC_067487.1:25225416-25372916 GCF_947179515.1 Apodemus sylvaticus
TGTATAATGAAGCTTGTTCACCAGTTTTGAATGTCAATAGCTGAATTTATCTCAGTACCTCCAAAGATTTTCTGTAAACTTACTTTACAACTAACTGGAAGGCCATGGCTAGTATCTCATAGGCACTATGGTATAACCTACAATGGCTAATTTGTTAAAATGTTTCTTGTCAATTTGTATGCACCCATGTGTTTATGTATTTGTACCCATAGGACTTTGGTAGAGCACCTTTGCATTTTGCAGTGGGCAACAGTCAACTGGAAGACTATTTGGCCAAGATCCTAAGAAAAAGTGAGAATTATATCTTCAATTATATTTTAAAAATTCTTTTATCTGTTAACTAAATTAAAAATAATCTATTGTTGAATCATATTTATAAAAGTATGAAGTTTTATATTTGTGAACAAATTCAAATTAAGTGATAGACTAAAAGAAAATACAAACTAAAAAAAATCAAGCCAAATTTCAACAAAATTACTTATTAGTTTTTGAATGCTTTTTAAAAAAATCTACAAGTTGCTCCCTGACTTCAGAACCACATTTACACATGTATGTGTGCGTGTACATGTGCATGTGCACACATGCACACACACACACAAACACACACACACACACACACACACACACACACACACACACAATAGATGTAACAAAATGGAAAGTACAACTCTTAACCACTATTTATAGGTAAAGGAAATCCAAACTATCACAAAAACAGTGTATTTTCTGTTTTCTGAAGAAAAAAACATATTACAGTTTCTAGTATAGACTTTACATTAGTCATGGAATATTAAAGTCTTCAGGAACACAAAATATATCAGATACAAAATTTTAGAATAAATATGTAAAATATGCATTGACAAATATCCAAGTTCTTAGTTATTTTGGCTAATAACTAATAATTAATAATAGGAAACCTATTTTTGCTAATAACTAATAGGAAACCTATTAGTCAAAATTCCTGAATCAGAGGGAAACAAGTATCTGCAATGTTGCACTGTACACTACTCATTTTTTTATTCTTTTTCACTTTTTCTTAATATGAGTGATTCTAATTTGACTTCCTTTGTTGTTGTAAAGATTAAATTAGTTAATAAAATATGTTTTTATGTGGAATTTGAGACTAATTGTAATGGTATGTTGAATTTTGCCACTCTGTTGGTGAAGTTAGAGAGTATCGTGTAGATTTTTCTTTTTCTAGCATGGAAACATAAGGGCTGAACTCATGTTGTCATGACTGGTAGGAGGCACCATTACCTGCTGTACATCTTGCTGTGGCTAAAGACAATAAAGCTTGGTTTTTGGAAAATCTAGTACTAATACAATATGGTACAATTCTAGACCACCCTTGACAGCATTGAAAATTAATGAAATCTTATTTATTTTTTGGTGAGACAGAATCAATTATTTTACTTACTCATGTTTCCCTTTCTTTATCAACATTCAACCCCAATTAAAAAAAATGTATGTATAATGATAATGATAGATTTATGTAGCAATTGCCCATAGTTATGTTGTGGTTCACTATAGAATATGTTATTCTCATTTGTGTTTCATTTAGAAAATACTATTTACTCTGTATCTATGGTTTTTCTATTTATAAAACAACATTTTTGTGATCCATTCACTGAAAATTTAGACTGATTCAATTTAGTAGTAATTTCACACAAATTTTGGAAATATTTCACAAATACTCTGGATCATGTTACTGAAAAATGTAAAATACACTGAACTGTCAATGGCTAAACTGAATTCAGAAACTATCTCGTTCACAATGTAATATTTGCTTAATAGCAAAATTTGTATATTACTGTTAAGAAAAATAATGTAATATATTTCAGTGGGTTTATATTATATAAATGTGTGTTTGTATCAAACACACACACAAACACACAAGCACACACACACACACAATTTGCTAAAGATAAATTATTTTAAATTCATTGAAAACTAGGCAAGCATCATAGCCCTCAAATAGCCCTCAAAGCTAGAGTGACTGTAGAATTGGATATTTTTGTGAGCTTGTTTGGAGGTTCTATCATGGGAGCACAGCTACTTGCTAGTTTACCTTGGACTGAAGAGGTTTTTTTCACCACTAAGGAAACATTGACATCTTTGGCAAATCACACCATTTCTGGAAGGACATACATGAAGAAATGCAGGAGGAAGAGGACACCTGCTAAACAGTCAGATCAGCCAAATCAAACCTGGCAATCAATGGGGTGACAGATGCCATGAACACTAACATTGTGTAATTGTGAAAATGCAGCTATATGATAATCATGTCTACTTTTATAAAGAACAGGTTTGCATTTTGCATTATATAAGGTAATCTTCATTAAAACTTTCAAGCCAGGTATGTTGCAGGAAAAAATATAATTCAGATTTACATAACATAAAGTTATTTGTTTAAAAAAAGAAGTAGTTTTATTAGCCTTCAAAAAAAAAGGCAGCCATGCAGTAACAGAAGATCCACCTAATAGGCACCATCATCACAATGTTACTCACAAAATTTCACGTAAGATATGAAATAGCATTAATAAGTATCATAGGACTGATATTGTGTTTGACACATCTAAATTTTCTTTGCCATGTTATATTTTAATATTAATTTCATGAACCTAGATAAGGAAACATAAATATTAAGCTTTTATATTCTCATTCACATCACAATTAATTAGCACAAATAATTAGTCATCAATTTTGAGGCAGATTGCTTAGGAAAACATAAGACAGTCTGTGGATATTCTCAGCTAGTAATATGTTTTTAAATTTCAAGATGAATAGGGCAAATGTTAAAAACAAGCAAGAGAATATTTTTGATTATACATAACCACATTGTAAGTTAATTACACAAGACTCTTATTATAGCTAAATAGATTTAATTCATCTCATCATATTATATATATCCATATATGTATATATAGATAAAATAAAAGCCTGAAAAATAAAGTAGTATGAAATGAGTCCTGTATTTTACATTAAATCTATCAGTAAATATTGAAAACATTCTAGTTCTTTTAATTACATTAATAATAGACTCAATACTGTCCTTCTTTAAAGATTGCTTATTAGATATTTCCTGGATTTTTTTCAGTAACTTTAACACCAACCTGAGAATGAAAACATGTTTAAATACAAATGGTTGACAAAGAATAAATATTTGATTTTGAATATGCAATGTGTCCACATATTTTGCACCATTGTTTAATATACAGTAATATATTTAAGTAAACTTACCTTTTTCATCATCCTCCACCTGAAAGAGTATACTATAACATACAAAAACAATCCTAATTCTGCCTGTGCCTTTGGAATATGCAGAAGTCTTTTGCATTCTAATAGTTATCAAGGAAGTTCATTACAGCCTGTACATTGAATTATTCTTCCCCGAGTATTAGGGAGAAGGTTCCATTGAAGAAAATTGAGATAGCTTTGTGGGAATGTTTGAGAGATTAGCTTCATTCACTGTGGAATCATGAGAATTGGATTTGGGATTCAAGCTTTTGTGTAAAAACCAATTCTACCCTGAATAAATGTTTGTATTCTCAGGTTTGAGAAAATGGAATCTAAAGGATCATTGAAATTAGATTTTCTTCTAATCCAAGCTGCAAAACCTTTACCTCATATTTAGAGAGAGATTCTGTCTTCAAAGCAATAAGGAGACAGTGGATATAACAAAGCAGCAGATGACATCTTCTGTCCTCTGTGTACAAATCTAAGCTCACAAAATTGTAAACAAACAGGTTCACATTCATATATAATTAATTAATTAATATTTCATAAAATAAACTGAGTGCTTGTGTTAATTTATCATTATATGAATGATATTGATCAAAAACTAACATTACAACTCACCACTTTCGTAAATATTTAATGGTATTGTGTAAATTATTATTTTGACAGAAAAGTATATACCAAAGTATAGATTAAGGAAAAAACTAAAACCTAATACTATGTTATATATACATATACACATACACATACACATACACATACACATACATATACATGTATATCACAGTATACACTATATATATAGAAATTAAAATTAAATTCTAATAGTTGCATTCTAATAGTTATCATTAGAATAGAAAAATGGTTTATTGGTTAAGAAAACATTTTGCTGTTATGAAGGACTACATTTTATTCTGAGTATCTCCACAATTTTCTGTAACTCCTATACTGAGAGATATGATGCCTCTGGCTTCTTTGTACAAACATCCACACACAAACAAGCAAAGATGCATGTAATTAAAATACAAATAGTTATTCATACCTTTTACAGCATTTTCAATTTATATATGTGATTCACAGAAAATGGTGAGGTTAAAACACACATTCTTGTAATTCTTAATATAATTATGAATATAATATATTCATAGACAAAATTAAGTGATAGAAAATATTTAGGATATTCAATAGCAAATAATTCACAAATACACCATAGTACCTGCTAGGTTTATGTTTATGCAGATAGGTATATATATAAAATGATTATATACTCAAGATGGATATATGATATATAGATGATAGATGAATAGATACATAGATATATCGATGTATAGATAAATAAATGATAGTGAGTATATTTGGGAATCACAAATTAAGTAACAAATATGCAGTTCTACATAATACTGATATTTATACATGTAACTAACCCAATATCCTGTTAACCTGCATGTTTAAGTGTTTGTCAGTAAATAAGAAAATTCAAAGTGATCTTAAGGTGCATCGTGCAGCCTGCTCAGAGACCTTCTTGTTGGCAATGGTTTATTTCATTTATTGCCATCTGGACTGTACATCTGTTTGGCTGGCAGACAAGGATGAATTCATTCCTCAGAGGACCTATCCCTCATATTAGTCTAATTCATAGATATTAAGAATGAACTCATACTTGCAGTATTTTGCTCTCTGTCTAGTGAAAATAAATTGTTGTAGTAGAAGAAAAATGCTATTTTCTTTCATCACATTTTATGAGTGTGAGCAATCTTCTAGTGAGTTCAAATGAGAGGAAAATATTCAGCAGTTCCAAAGTAAAGAATGGTCTAATGGTAAACAACAGCTAATGAAAAAAATGTGTTTGGAAAAGGTGTGCAATAACGTGATATCATCACAGCACTGACAACTCACTCCTCTATCCCTTTATGTACCACTGGGAATTTCTTTAATCACCTTACACATAACCTGTCATCCTATCCTAACTACAACACTGTAGCTGGGGTTATTCATTATTGACATTTCACAGAGGCAGGAATTCATTCATAAGGTCCTGTCATTGTCTCAATTACAGTTAATAGATGACATAGAGACTGTGAGGAAAGCATTTCTGCTCCCTTGAGGTGCACTGCTTTGGGAACTGGTTTAAGTCTGAAGCAGTTGATTGATATTGCTTTTGTAGATTCCAACCATAATAAGCCTATAAAGAAGCATCAATGTTCTGCTTTTGATTTCCTAAATTTAAGATAAATTTATCTTAATGTAGTTGTTGAGTTATTTACTTATTTGTTTGTTTGTTTGTTTGCTTGCTTGTTTTTCGAGACTGGGTTTCTCTGTGTAGCCCTGGCTCTCTTGGAGCTCATTTTGTAGACCAGACTGGCCTCGAACTCAGAAATCCATCCTCCCTGTCTTGGGAGAAATCCACCTCCCAAGTGCTGGGATTAAAGTTGTGTACCACCACTGCCTGACAATTTTATAATTTCAATGACAAATAAAAACATACTACTCAAAATATTGACAAGCGTAATTAGTTATAAGTTATCCAATTATATATATATATATATATATATATATATATATATATATATTAATATAAAAATGTTTTAATAAAATTAACCTGGCTTCCATTCCAAGGGATAATTGACAAAGAATGATTTTTCTCTTGAAAAAAATTATCAAAATATTAATACTTCAAAAAGCATTCAAGAATTGGAAATAATTAAACCTCCTCCTGGTTGTCCCTCCTACTTCAAAATCACTTTTTCTTTTTGTTAAAACAGGGTCTAACTATGCATTGCATGCGCTCTTTAAATTCATGACTATTCTCCTGTCATGTGGCACATACCACTATGCTTCTCTTCTGGTTTGTCTTCCAGGAAACAATTTTAACCTTTCCCAATATCATCTCAAAATGTATACCTGAAAACAAAAACAAACAAACAGCAAAAGAAACCATTCATGATGATTTTAGAAAGCACCATGCTCCTTAAAGCATGGATTTTCAGAGGTTAATATAGTTAAATAAGTTTTGAAGTTTTTAACTGGTTTCCAACATCTATAATTATCTGGGTGATAACTACTTCACACTGTATGCTATCCTCTTTTCTCTTTAGTTATGAGTTCTTCAAATGATATATTTCTTCCTACTCTGGGCTAAAGGTGGACTATATCTGTGTCTAATACCACACATTGCACATATTATCCATGGAATGAATGGCTGCTCTTCATAAAACATTTAACACAATGTTTTGGCAATCTTTTAGTGATACTCAATGTTATATTAAGACTTTTAATCTCCAAATGAATATATAAAATAATATTAGCTATGCCTTATGAATTATGTACAATTAATTTGAAATTTATTTTGGCATTTATTTTTTGATTACCAACTATATTTTAAAATCTATTTTGTCTCTACTCTCTATGACATTACTCCTAAAACTTAACAGATTTCATATCATAAGGAATAACCTAAAATAAATATGGTATCCACTTAAAACACTAAAACCACTAAGAAAAAAGATATAATCATTGGGTATTTGATTTTGTTAGAGGAAGAAGGAAAACAATTCAGAATGTTTTTGCTGGAAAAAAATTTGTAAATACTTTTAAACTACCTATGAAGAGTTCTGAATAGTTCCAAAGCTTACATTATTTTAAGGCCCAAATACATCTATTAAGAACAGAATTTTTCTTTTGGTCACCTGAGACACGTTGACTATAAAGATCCCAATAGCAGAATGCAGATACCATATTGATTACAGCACATACCATAGCCAAATAATGAATTGGTTCTTTCTATGCCCACCTATACATGTAGAGTGAAATGATTTTCTATCGCTGAAAAGATAAAAACTGTTGTAAGCTGTAATATCATTGATGGACCTGGAGGTCACTGATCCACTTTAAGTCTACAAAAATATAGTGATGCTTACCTAAAGTTAAATTAATTAAAATTGAACAGGTGTGAATCTTGAGGTCAACAGAGAAGATAATTGGTTAAGAGTGCCAAGAATTATAAACTCCTGGTAATGTTAATTTTGTCCTCTAAGAATCATTCTTGATAATTTCTCTCATAAACTGATATATTTATAAAATATATTTAATTTTCAACATGCTTCATATTAAAAGTATAAAGAGAAATAAGTTGGTTACCATGGTGTCATATATTGGCCAAGTTCAATGTACTATAAATTAATGATAGATAACCTAAAACAAGTTTATGTATAAAAGAAAAGGTCTATTTTTAAAACAATATTTATAAATTTATTTTAATTAGAAAAATAAATTTCATTAAGTCATGTGCACATACCTGTATCAGAAAAGCAATGCCACTTAAAACATTAATATATAAAATTAATTGTTTATAATTTATATAACTTCAATTCAGTAAATCATGATGATGTAAGACATGTTTTCCAAAGACATGTTTTCAATATTATTTATTAATTTTAAAATAATGGTCTGATTAAAGAAGAATATTTTAGCTAGTTTTATGGCTTAAATTAAGTTTCCAGTAGAGTAAAAAGAGCCAGTCTCTTAAGGATTCAGTATGATCATTTACAAAATTGTTTAATCATGATTTTATATTAAGTTAGCTAAGACTAAAATTAATCAAAAAACTATTTTCAGAGTAATAAGTTTAATGGAGACATGAGAACCTATAATTGTATCTGGATTCATTCCTTTTTTATTGAGAATGTCTGTTCAATCTTTATTCTTAACAGAACATTTCATTTAATGTTGTGGAAATTATTAGTATGTAATAGATATAAAGACTCCCTTCAAGGAATTCAGTTTTTATCATTGAATAATGAAGCTTTTATTAGGAACTTGAGATTGAAAATAAGATTTTGTACTTCTATGCATGTCATAATACAAAGTGATCCCCCAACTAATATTATAAAGTTGGGAAACTAAAATGTAGAGTAACAGGAAATAAAATATTTAAAAAAGTAATATTTGAGTAAAGAAATTTCTATGGCAGATGTTAGAACAATGTATCATAATGAAATGTCTGTACAGATTGATATATACAGTATGAAGTCATCAACAGATTATATACATATAATATATGATATATGATTGATATATCATATATGATATAAGTATCATATATATATACCAAGCACACAGGCACCCATTAACACATATTTTTTTTTATCAAATTTAATCTTCATTTACATTTCAAATGCTGCCAGAGACTAAATTATCAAATGAGGGGTACACATGGTTCCAGCCAAAAATATGGCAGAGGAATGCCTTGTCAGGCATCAGTGGTAGCATATATAATTTTAATTATAAAATTTGGATTTAAAGAAATTGTTATGGTGCTGTTTGGCATTGAAAAGCTACCATTATAAGATAGAAAAATGGTGAAATATATGTGAAATCTATGACAGTACTACAGAGGGAGGCAAAATAAGAGATTTTTTAAATGATGAAGCTAGAAATCTCAGTTGAAATCATTCTAGGTAAAAACACTAGCTTAGAATGTATAGTAGATTTTATTCCTTTTTTAATATATATTTTTATTTTCTATATTCTTTGTTTACAATCCAAAAGCTTTTCTCTTTCCAAAATCCCCCATCCCCATATGTCCCATAAGTCCTCTTCTCTCCATCCATTCTCCTATCTTTCCCCATCTCTTTTCTTTGTCCTGGTACTCCCCTACAATGCTGGATCAAGCCTTTCCAGGATTAGGGCCCTCTTCTTCCTTCTTCATGGGAATCGTTTGATATGCTAATTGTATCTTCAGTATTCTGAGCTTCAGGGCTAATTAATATTCACTTATCAATGATTGCATTCCATGTGTATTCTTTTGTGATTGTGTTACCTCGCTTAGGATGATATTTTCCAGTTCCATCCATTTGCCTAAAAATTTCATGAATTCATTGTTTTTAATTGCGGAATAGTACTCCATTGTGTATATATACCACATTTTCTGTATCCATTCCACCATTGAGGGATATCAGGGTTCTTTCCAGCTTCTGGCTATTATAAATAAGGCTGCTATGAACATTGTGGAGCATGTGTCCTTATTGCATGCTGGGGAATTCTCTGGGTATATGCCCAGGAGAGGTATAGCAGGGTCCTCCAGAAGTGTCATGTGCAGTTTTCTTAGGAAACGCCAGACTGATTTCCAGAGTGGTTGTACCATCTTACAATCCCACCAGCAGTGAAGGAGTGTTCCTCTTTCTCCACATTCTCGCCAACACCTCCTGTCTCCTGAGTTTTTAACCTTAGCCATTCTGACTGGTGTGAGGTGAAATCTCAGGGTTGTTTTGATTTGCATTGCCCTAATGACTAATGATGTTGAGCATTTCTTAAGGTGCTTCTTGGCCATCCAAATTTCTTCAGGTGAAAATTCTTTGTTTAGGTCTGTACCCCATTTTATAATAGGGTTATTTGGCTCCCTGGGGTCTAACTTCTTGAGTTCTTTGTATATATTGGATTTTAGCCCTCTATCGAAGATAGGATTGGTGAAGATCTTTTCCCAATTTGTTGGTTGCCATTTTGTACTTTTGACGGTGTCCTTTCCCTTACAGAAACTTTGTAATTTTATGAGGTCCCATTTGTCAATTCTTGATCTTAGAGCATAAGCTATTGGTGTTCTGTTCAGGAACTTTTCCCCTGTGCTTATGTCCTCAAGGATTTTCCCCAGTTTCTTTTCTATTAGTTTCAGTGTGACTGGTTTTATGTGGAGGTCCTTGATCCACTTGGAGTTGAGCTTAGTACAAGGATATAAGAATGGATCAATTCACATTCTCCTGCTTGCTGACCTCAGGTTGAACCAGCACCATTTGTTGAAAAGACGATCTTTTATCCACTGGATATTTTCAGCAACTTTGTCGAAGATCAAGTGACCATAGGTGTATAGATTCATTTCTGGGTCTTCAATTCTATTCCATTGGTCCACGTACCTGTCACTGTGTCAATACCATGCAGTTTTTAACACTATTGCTCTGTAGATTGCTTGAGGTCTGGGATACTAATTCCCCCCAGAAGTTCTATTACCATGGAAAATAGTTTTGGCTATCCCGGGTTTTTTGTTATTCCAGATAAATTTGAGAATCGATTTTTCTTTTCTTTTTTTTTATTCGATATAATTTTTTATTTACATTTCAAATGATTTCCCCTTTTCTAGCCCCCCACTCCCCGAAAGTCCCATAAACTGAGTTGGGATTTTGATGGGGATTGCATTGAATGTATATATTGATTTTGGCAAGATGGCCATTTTAAGTCTATTTATCCTGCCAATCCACGATCATGGAAGATTTTTCCATTTTCTGAGGTCTTCTTCAATTTCCTTCTTCAGGGACCTGAAGTTCTTGTATAGATCTTTCACTTGTTTGGTTAGAGTCACACCAAGATACTTCATATTGTTTGTGGCTATTGTGAAGGGTGTCATTTCCCTAACTTCTTTCTCAGTCTGCTTATCCTTTGAGTATAGGAAGGTAACTGATTTGCTTGAGTTGATTTTATAACCTGCCACTTTGCTGAAGTTGTTTATCAGCTATAGGAGTTCTCTGGTGGAGTTTTTTGGGTGACTTAAGTATACTATCATGTCATCTGCAAATAGTGATAATTTTACTTCTTCCTTTCCAATTTGTATCCCTTTGACCTCCTTATGTTGTCTAATTGCTCTAGCTAGAACTTCAAGTACTATATTGAAAAGATATGGAGAGAGAGGGCAGCCTTGTCTAGTCCCTGATTTTAGTGGGATTGCTTCAAGTTTCACTCCATTTAGTTTGATGTTGGGATTGCTGTATATTACTTTAACTATGTTTAGTTATAGGCCTTGAATTCCTGTTCTTTAGAAGGCTTTTAGCATGATAGGATGCTAAATCTTGTCAAATGTTTTTTAGCATCTAATGAAATGATCATGTGGTTTTTTTTCTTTGAGTTTGTTTATGAAGTGGATTGCATTGAAGGATTTCCTTATATTGAACCATCCCTGCATCTGTGGAATGAATTCCACTTGATCATGGTGGATGATTGTTTTGATATGTTCTTGGATTCAGTTGGCAACAATTTTATTGAGTATTTTTGCATCAATATTCATAAGGGAAATTGGCCTGAAGTGCTCTTTCTTTGTTGGATCTTTGTTTGGTTTTGGTATCAGTGTAATTGTGGCTTCGGAAGAACGAGTTGGGTATTGCTCCTTCTGTTTCTATTTTGTGGAACAGTTTGAAGAGTATTGGTGCTAGGTCTTCTTTGAAGGTCTGATAAAATTCTGCACTGAAGCCATCTGGTCCCGTGTTTTTTTGGTTGGGAGACTTTCTATGATCCCTTTTATTTCTTTAGTGGTTATGGGCCTGTTTAAATGATCTATTTGATCCAGATTTAATTTTTGTGTTTGGTATCTGTCTAGGAAATTGTCCATTTCCTCCAGATTCTCAAGTTAGGTTGAGTATAGCCTTTGGTAATAAGATCTGAAGATTTTTTGAATTTCCTCAGTTTCTGTTGTTATATCTCCCTTTTCATTTCTAATTTTGTTAATCTGGATACTGTTTCTGTACCCTTTGGCTAGTCTGGCTAAGGGTTTAATCTATCTTGTTGATTTTCTCAAAGAACCAGCTCCTGGTTTTGTTGATTCTTTGTATGGTTCTCTTAGTTTCTATTTGATTGATTTCAGCCCTGAGTTTGATGGTTTCTTCCTATCCACTCCTCCTGGGTGAATTCCCTTCTTTTTGCTCCAGGGCTTTCAGGTGTGTCATTAAGCTGTTAGTGTATGCTCTCTACATTTTCTTTTTGGAGGCACTTAGGGCTATGAGTTTTCCTCTTAGCACTGCTTTCATTGTGTCCCATAGATTTGAGTATGTTGTGTCTTCATTTTCATTAAATTCTAAAAAGTCTTTGATTTCTTTCTTTATTTCTTCCTTGACCTAGGTATCATTGAGTAGAGTATTGTTCAGTTTCCACGTGTATATGGGCTTTCTGTTGTTTTTGTTGCTATTGAAGACCACTTTTACTCCATAGTGATCTGATAGGAGGCATGGGATTATTTCAGTCTTCTTATATTTCTTGAGGTCTGTCTTGTGACCAATTATATGGTCGATTTAGGAGAAGGTACCATGAGGTGTTGAGAAAAAGGTATATTCTTTTGCTTTAGGGTGAAATGTTCTATATATATCTGTTAAATCTAATTGGTCCAAAGCTTCAATTAGTTTCACTGTGTCCCTGTTTAGTTTCTGTTTTCCTGATTGGTCCGTTGAAGAAAATGCAGTGTTGAGGTCACCCACAATTATTGTTTTAGGTGCAATGTGTGCTTTGAGCTTTAGTAAAGTTACTTTTATGAATTAGGGTGCCTTTGCATTAGGAGCATAGATGTTCAGGATTGAGAGTTCTTCTTGTTGTGTTTTTCCTTTGACCAGCAAGAAGTGTCCCTCAGAGTGTCTTTTGATGACTTTAGGTTGAAAGTCAATTTTATCTGATATTAGAATGGCTACTCCGACTTGTTCCCTGAGACCATTTGCTTATAAAATTGTCTTCCAGCCTTTTACTCTAAGGTAGTGTTTGTCCTTGACACTGAGGTGTGTTTCCTGTATGCAGCAAAATGTAAGATCCTGTTTAAGTAGTCTCTGGGGAATTGAGTCCATTGATGTTAAGAGATATTAAGGAATAGTGATTATTACTTCCTGTCATTTTTGATGTTATATTTTATATTTGATTGGTTATCTTCTTTTGGGTTTGATGAAAGAAGGTTACTATCTTCCATTTTCCAGGGTGAAGTTTCCCTCCTTGTGTTGGTGTTTCCCTTTTTTGTAGGGCTGGGTTTGTGGTAAGAGATATTGGGTGAACTTGGTTTTGTCATGGAATATCTTGGTTTCTCCATCTATGGTGATTGAGAGTTTTGCTGGGTATAGTAGTATTGGCTCTGTAGGTATTGGAATTTATACGTACTTGTTTATAATATATATATATATGTATATATATATATTAATCCTAATAAGAATTATTATTTTTCATATATTTTAATAGAACCTATTTGCAAACTATACTAAGATAGCAGATCATGGGTTTTCAGAACAGCAACAAAGATCTTGATGCTGTCACATTCATAGAGTGTTCTACCTATAAAGTCTAAGGATGGCAATGCATTTATAAACGCCTCTATCCAAAGGAAAGTGAATTTTAAAATGTACAAATGTGTTCTTTTAGGGTTCCTTGATAGAGATTTTCTCAATAAATGTGCCACAATGTTCACATTATGTCATGTGCAACAGTGAAATGAAATTTATAGATATTCGGCTATTATCATGTTTTCTTTCTTTTGAAGTTCTGTGCCTAGTTATCTTTATAAATAAAATACATTATGTATAGCAAAATAGCAACAGGTGGATTAATATGCCACAATAAGGATCCCAAATTGAAGGTGCTTATCTAGTAATTACACAAAACTGATGTTTACTGCAACAAACTGTCATATCTGAGTAGCCTAACACACCAAAGGTTTGTGGTTTTGGGTTATTTTTGGAAAACATGTCTTTGGAGCTGGCTTATTGGTCGAGAATAATCAAGGCAGGATCGTGCAGTGTTCTACTTCTCCATCTGAAGGCCTCTAGGAGAACACTGGCTCCCCTATGGTTAGGAGGAGAGCCTCATTACCCAGCCCCACCATGACACACTTTCCAACAAGACAAAACTCCTAATAATGCCACTCCCTGGAACAAGCATATTCAAACTACCACAATAAATAAATATAATCCTCTCTGTCATTATTCAAGGATGGGGCAGGGAGATTATAGCTATCTAGTTATTCTAAAGTATAAAATGTATGTGGTTCCAACATTCAGCTTTGTCCGGATGCCTCTTGGAGAAGTATTCAAAATATGGGAACTATATGAAAACTTCACTGGTCCAACAAAAATACATATTCTCATTAACTATGACCCCTAAAAATCAAGTTTATTTTTAAATAGTCTTATGTAGCTCAGGCTAACCTCGACAGCTTTATAGCTGAAGCTGGCCTTGAACTCCTGTTCCTTCTGGCTTCCTATTCTGGGTTGTGCGATCATGTCACCCAGTTTTATGCAGATCCAGGGGTTGAGTGCAATACTTTGTGCATACCAGGATAACACTTCACCATCTAAACTGTACCCTCAACTCTTGTTTGTGTTTTTATCTGACAGATTTCTGCTTGACTCACACTTTATTAATCAGCCATTTGATCTTCGGCATAATTTTTCCTTTTCTTTTATTGGATATTTTCTTCATTTACATTTCGAATGTTATCATCTTTCCCAGTTTCCCCTTTGGAAACCCCCTATCACATCCCTCCTCTCCCTGCTTCTATAAGGGTGTTCCCCCTCCCACCCACCCACTACAACCTCCCTCCCTGTCCTGGCCTTCCCATACACTGGGGCATCTAGCCTTCACAGGATATCATCCTGAGTGAGGTAACCCAGTCACAAAAGAACACACATGGCATGTACTCACTGATAAGTGGATATTAGCTCCAAATCTGTAGTTTAGTTTTTCTTCTTGTAAGATTTCTTCCACACTTAGAATATGGAAGTTCGGTGATTGCTTGTCTCAAATTTCTTAACACAAACTTTCATGTTTGCCAAGGAAAAGGCATAAAATATGAATAACTTATCTCTGTGTCTAAAGTGTTTTAGTACAGAGTAAATAGAGACCATTTCTTTTCAAACTTTTGATGAGACGCATGCACGTGGCCCAAATAAATATGTGGGAAAGACAAAATATAATCTTGGAATTTTAAGTAAAATGGAACTAGTTATAATACATTAGAAACAACTACTAAACCATTCAAAATTCTCTTAGAATGAAGCAGTACAGGAAACTATTATTCAAAGACATAAAAAAGAAGTAAAACCTATAAAAGTGATCTTTGTCACATTTGTTTAGAACTCTTGAATTAATTCCAAATGGCATTTAACTTTTAATTAATTGATTCCAGTAAGAAAAATACATAGATTAAACATTTGTTTTTGTTCAAATATCAGCTCCTCTGTTTATTCATATATTTGATTCAAAGTTTTCAATATTGGGGACAGCGCCCACGCTACCACAGTACCGAATATCAGGCGTAGGACTGGAGAATTGACAGAAAACAGAGGCACGGGTCATTCTGAAAGGAGAATGCTAAAGCTTTACTGAGGGACCAGCAATATATACTAGAGTCCGGGTGAAAAACAACAGAAAAAACATTTATAGCCATAGATCAGGCACCTGGGAAGTCCCTACCACACTGGGCTGGCTGAAAAGCAGGAATCACGCTAAGCCTTAGGATGTTCTCAGGAAGCCTGTGCAAACAGCTCAGCTGGGGGCTTTGAGCTAAGCTCACTGGTTCCCAACAATTTGTTTGCCTTATCATTGGAAGGAAAACACTCTTGTCAAATTAGTGGTAATCTAGAACAGTACATAAAATCACCTAACATGCAAAATACACTCATATGGTAACTCCAACGTTTATTTTTGGTTTTAATATGTATCTAGGCTGGCCTTCACCTTGCTTCAACCTTTTGAAAAGTTTTACTTTTGTCAAAATGCCTTGCTCCTTAAAGTTCTTAATAAGCAATAATTCCCATTTTTATCTTCTCTTCGCTCTTCACTCTTCCATGTTGACACATTCCAGAAAAGAAATGGATTGGGGAATAAGAGATTGAAATCTGAAAATACAGACTTTGCATCTTACCTCAGTCACTCACAAACAAGTATTCCTTGGAAATTTAATTAAATCTCTAAACATCAGTGCTCTCATTTGCATAATGAGGGTCAAAATGATGCTCACACCATAGATTTTTGTAAAGGAAGATTTTTGCTTATTGTGTGTATTTAATATATCTGTTGTGTTTCTCAAATTTTTATTTAAAAATGAATTATGTTCACTTTTTCATATCAGAAGTTTGATCTACTTCAATATGATTTTTGGAGACCATTGTAGTAATTATAGGAATGTAATATTCTATCTAGAGTATTTTATAGATTTTAAAGTAATTTTAGAAGTCTTATGATTTATGCATATTAATGTTGTTCATTGATATTTCAAGTAACATATATCTTTCTTTTTTTAAAAAGATTTATTTATTATTATATGTAAGTACACTGTAGCTGACTTCAGAAACAGCAGAAAAGGTCATCCGATCTCATTACAAATGGTTGTGAACTACCATGTGGGTGCTGGGATTTGAACTCAGGACCTTTGGAAGAGCAGCTAGTGCTTTTATCTGATAAGTCATCTCTCCAGACCCCCCTTTTTAAAGAAGCATATATCTTTCAATAGTAGAATCTTACCATCTTTTATTCGCATGTCCAAACTTTAGTAAGAATCTTTTTACATTCTTTCTGACATTATTTGGATTGTAACTATGTGAAGAATTGATAAGCCTTTTTATGCATAGTGTATAATATTTACTGTCCTGTAATATAATCAATTTTATATATTATATTTAATTTTTTCTAGTATATGCCAGTTTCTGTTACACATTATATTTCTCTTTACTAACAAATATTTACATTCATCCTTAAATATGTATTTAAAAACCGTGCATTATTTTCTAAAGGAAAAACACCATATTAGAGTAAGTGAAACAAGATATACTTCTGATTTTAAATTACAACTCTTAACTGTGAAGAGAAGATGAGATTCCCAGAGGAATGGCTGGTTTGGGGAGCAGCAAGATCACTGGTGGGGCCCAGGTAGGATCCCACATCTCAGCCAGCATGGTCACACCCCTTGGATCACTGAGGCAGTGCTCAGTGGCCTTCAACAAGTTAATCCTGCAAAAGTGAAAGAGCCTTCTGTGCACAATGATGAGAAAGAAGCCTAAACAAAAATTTACTGCGATATTCTCAATACTTGATTGAATTAATTGGCCAAGCAGGTGACTAGGAGAAGAGACAGCCATGTTTTATTTAGATATTTGAATTAACATGATAATTGTGACTCTAGAGAACCAAATTAAAACATATGACATGGAAACCAGCAAAGATTAAGTTATTTTTATTGTTCTCTTCAGGTGACATTTATAATTCATTGTTTTATGCCCAGTAGGCTTTTGAGAGTGGCACACAGGCAGAGGCGTTAGGTTGAGACCTCCGCTGTCTTCGGTAATCACGAAGGAGCTCTTTGTGTTCACTGCTTAACGCCATCAGCTTGCTTGTTCTTCAGCTTTTCCTCTGTCCTGTGTAAGCAATGCAGGAAAGTGGCAATGTTCCACACACTGTCTCTGTACCAACCCCGGTAAAATCATTTCGAAAGCAAGTGAGCGATCATCAGCTTTATTTGAAAATAAATTACTAGAAAACATAATCATTTGCCCTTATGTCCCGATTACCACTCTCTTTCTGCATAGCCATCCTAGCTTTCTTCACTGGTCTTTCTTTTTGTGTTGTCCCAGTGAGAAGCTTTGGAATACTGAGGCAGCTGTCTCAAACTTCTTAATATTGCCCAGTCTTTGAGGCCCTGACTTCTCCAGCCTCACTTGAAATACCTTGTATGGGAAGCTTTTTTGAGTTAACTATACATCCAAGTAGACTTCACTCAGTTCCTAACCCTTCTTACCACTACTCACCCTGCTGTGATCTTGTTCTGCATTACCTGAGAGAACTCTGCTTACAGAATTACATTATTTCTTTTTTTCCTATAACATTTTTATTTTGGAACAGATTTAAATTGTTATTTGTATTTTTTAATTGGATATTTTCTTTATTTACATTTTAAAGGTTATTCCCTTTCCCAGTCTCCCCAGCCACTTCCCAGGAACCCTCTATCCCATCCTTCCTCCCACTTCTTCTATGAGGGTGGTCCTCCAGCCACCCACAGACTCCTGCCTGCCCAACCTAGATTCCCCTACCCTTAAAAGGAAAAAGGAGCTCTCCTCCCACTGATGCCTGAGAAGGCAATACTGTGCTACATATGTAGCTGGAGTCATGTGTACTCCTTGGTTGGTGGCTTAGGGAAGCTGGGAGCTCAGGGGAGTTCTGGTTGGTTGATATTGTTCATCCTATGGGGTTGCAAACACCTTCGGTTCCTTCAGTCAGTTCTCTTACTCCTCCATTGGGGACCTAGTGCTCAGTCCAATGGTTGGCTGAGAGCATCTGGTACTGGTTTATTTATAATAACCCTCTAATTTGCTGTTCAGTAAAGATTTAATTCTATTACTTATGTTAAAATGAATTGTAGCTTTCAGTTCACAAGCTGTATCAATTGTAGTTTGTCTTATTTATGATAACTATTGCTATGATGATATCCATGACCAAAAGCAAGTTAAAAAAAAAATTATTTGGCTTACACTTCTACTGCTGACTGGCCTGCTCCTCAGAGCTTACCCAGACTGCTTTCTTATAGAACCCAGAACCAACTATCCAATGATGACATCACTTGCTCCATATTGGACTCTCCTAAATTTAATCACTAACTGAAAACATAATGCAGTACAGAATTATCTATACCATGCTCTTATGAAGAAATTTTTGTAAGTGAGATTTCAATTTCCTCTTCTTGGATGTCTTTAGCTTCTGTCAAGTTGACACAGAACTAGTCAGCACAGGGTTCTTTAGAACCATAGCATAATGCACATGGAGAGAAATGAGATGGAATACAAATAAAATGGACTGGCTAATATGAGGAAGGCCAAATTATATAGGTGAGGGTAGAATGTTTTCACCAATGTGGAATATCATGTTGTGATTACAGTGTGAAGACCCAATTCCAGGGGTCTGTTGTACAAGAGAGATATTGCTCTCCTGTTCTATTGAAAACTTCAACTGTTGGCTCAAAGCCTAGACATTTTATGGAGGACAGCCTGTTTAGTTCACATCCCAGCAAATTTCTGCGGTATAATTTCTAACAAATATCTAGAACAGTGTTTGGATATTTATCTGCAAACTTTGTCTAAACCTTCTTAACTGAAATAAATATAATATTACACAAATAATAAAAGTAACTTACAGTCTTATTCTTAATCAAAATCCCAATAAAGAGGGGGAAATATCAGTGAGCTGCTACAAAGTATGTTTCTTCAAATACCATGCTTATGAAAAAGGGACTGTGTGAATATAAAGTTATATATTCTTATCTGCACTAAAAATAAATATATTCTAGTCTTATATTTTAAGGCCCATAGAGAATCCATGCATATCAAACTGTAAATTGTGATAACACATTTGTGAAGTGGGCACATAGAAGGTCTACATTTAAAGGGGATAACTTTGAAATGTAAATGAATAAAGTATCCAATAAAAAGATCTACATTTGTATTTTGTTTTCAATCAAACATGTAATGCCTTAGAAGTCTGAATACTATTGATAACTTGTTGAAAATTGAAAAGAACAATAGTAAATTTTCTGAAATTTCAACAGGTGCTTTTGAGCTAAGTGAAGATCTGCATCTTCTACCATAAGCTACAATTTAAAATGAGTCTCAAATATATACATATTATTTATGTAAAGAACAAGATGAAAGCTATATTGTAAAGTAAACTACAAAGGTATTATATATATTCAAGGTGGGTCATACATTTTGTACTTAGGTTTCAGAAATAATATTTACATATACATCTATATATATTTAGAAATAAATGTATATTTATATTGTGGTGTGTTATGTATTATCAAATTTAAGACCTTTTTGTGGTAGGAAATTTACTACAGCACAGAATTACTTTTCCTACCTTCAAACTTTATAGAATAGCAAGTACAATGAAAATGTTATTTAAGTTTCTAGTCTGCCAAGAAGCTAACTTCAATTACCCATCTTCCAAAGACAAGAGTCAACATTATTCAACTGTTTTGATATCTGAATAAGGACTTGTTTATATTAAGGTCATGGAAAAAGTTAAAGCCTGATTTTAACCCTGTTCTTCTACCAAAATATTTGATCTTTCATATATTTTAACTGTATATGTACTTCATATATATGTGTATAAACATATACATGTATATATCCTTTAATTTCTTCATCATATTTTATATCTGTATATATATTAGCATATAAATAAAATTATATAATGATGTTTTATTATATATTATATTAATGAAATCTATATATATTAACTTTAAGTGTAATAATATCATACATATATATTTATGCACCAATTTTATTTTCAGTGATATATTGTTATACATATATGTGATTCTCATCTAAGATTTTGTAAGAAATTTTTATGAAATTGATTCCAAAATTGTATTTCTAGGTTTGTGTCTGTTTTTTTTTGTTTTGTTTTGTTTTGTATTGTTTTGCTTTGTTTTGCTTGAGTCAGGGTTTCTCTGTATAACGCTGGCTGTCCTGGAACTCACTCTGTAGACCAGGCTGGCCTCAAACTCAGAAATCTGCCTGCCTCTGCATCCCAAGTGCTGGGATTAAAGGTGTACACCACCACCGCCTGTTTTTAAAACTTTTTTTTTCTTCTTTTGGAGTTTGTGTATGTTTATGCATATATATTTTAATATATGTGTAATGGTATAAATGCATGTATGTATATGTGTATATAAAAGATCAGAGGTCCACCTCTTTTGTTTTCTCAGAAACTGCTCATCATATTTTCAGAAGGAGGGTTTTTCTCTGTGGTCTGGAGGCCACAAAATAGACCCTGTCTCCCTTGTACATATATGAAGAATACAAAAGAAATTTATGAGCTGTCTGGTAGTGTAGTCCAGAGAGGGTCAACAACAATAGCACCACAAAGAAGAAAAGCAACTCACAAACCATCAGCATGATTAATCATATGACTGAAGGAGAGAAGCTATAGTATGCCTGCCCCATTTTGAGGCCTGCGCTGATACTTTTGCCCATGGCACTTATCATTTTGGCCTAGAAATTGGTGGAAGGTAAAGAATGAACACTTAATTCTGGATCCACTATTCCAGACTAGATGCTATTCCACTGACCACCTTGTCTGTCTCTGTATCAAAGCCATGGAATTTTTACCACTATTGCTCTGTAGTACATCTTGAGGTCAGGCATGGTGATTCCCTCAGAAGGTCTTTTTATTGTTGAGAATCATTTTGGCTGTCCTGCATTTTTTGTTTTTCCTTATGAAGTTGAGAATTGCTTTTTCTGTGTCTGTGTAGAATTGTGTTAGAATTTTGATTTCCCCTTTTGGAGGAATGGGGTCACAAACACACATTCAATTTTTTTGATCCAGAATGGTTCCTGTCTAAAAACAATGCAGTCACAGGGGTCAGGGTAGGGTCAGAGGGGGGGATAGACTTGGGTGGGAGAGGGGAGGGGAAAAAAAGGAAATACAGGGACAAAAGTGGAGCTGACACTGAAGCAAAGGTCATCCTGTGAGCAGCCCAAATCAGGATTTATCCCACAGGCAGGTATCAAACCCTGACACTATTCCCACTCCTATGCTGTGCTTATAGAAGAGCAGCCTAGCATGGCTGTCGTCTGAGAACCTCTGCCAGCAGCTGACTGAGGCAGATGCAAATACAGCCAACTGGACTGAGGTCAGGGACTCCTAGAGAAGAGTTATTGGAAGGATTGAAGAAGCTGAAAGGGATGGCAACACTATAGGAAGATGAACAATGTAAAGTAAGTCAGACTACTGGGAGCTCCCAGAGATTAAATCACCAACCAAAGAGAATACTATGGGCTGGTCTGTGTCCACAGACACACATGTAGCAAATGTTTGTCTTTTATGTCCTTAATAGGAGTTGATGAGCCTAATCCTGTAAAGAATTTTTGCAGGAAAGCAGTATGGGGGAAGGGAGTACCTTCTCAGAAGCAAAGCAGAAAACCAATGACATGAGGAACTCTAGGAGGAAGCCCCAGTAGGAGGGACAACATTGGCTTGTAAATAAAGAAAGTAATTAATTAGTAAAAGAAAAACAAAAGAATGATTACCTTAATGAATCTTCCACATAGGACAACATGTTTGCTGTCCAGGATGTGATACAAAGAGATAGGACCTAGGCATCACTGTCCCATATATCAAAATCCAGAACACAGGAGGAAATAGGACCAACTACTTTGGACTGAGACCCCAGCCCACCTTCAAGGCTGCTGCTTACTCGGGGATGAAATGTGGGATGATTTAGAGTGATATAAAATCGCCTCTGATAGCACCATCAGATAAGGAGTCCACAATACTTCCAGTTTACAATAGGACTTTTCATTTTAATTTCTGTTAGTGAATTGCTTTATATAAGATACTTTAAAGAGTAAGGATTGGGAAATTACTCAGAATATACTATATACATATATGAAGTTTTCGAGGAACAAGATTAACACACATATTTTTTAAAGTGTGCATGCAAATACTTTTTTGTTTATTATAGTTGGAAATTGAAGCTAAGTCCTGCCAAGTATATTTTTAAAATAACTGTTTAAATATTTTTCTTATCATTCACAAACACCTGAGAAAATAACCCTTTCCTTTGCAAACCATGCTTTGATTGAACAGTACTAGATAAATGTTTTTACAGGTTTTGTTTTCATATGTGATACACCATATTCTTGTACCTAACTGCTTTATACATCTCATTGAGTATGTAAAACATTAGACATACTCATAAAAATCCCAGTCAGGTGTCAGATACTGGGTATATAAATATATTATTAACATGCTGTTCTATGTTCTTTCCTACCCCTGTTTAGACAAAGCAAAGCAACACTACTACCTTTACCTCAACTGTAGTTGCTCTGTGTCAAATGCTGAAGTTTTGATCTTAAATACCTGCTAAAGGGCAATGTATTACAAGTTTGTTCTGCAGGTTGCCACTATTGGGAGCTTATTGGGCTGTAAAGAACTGCACCCTAGTGTGATGTCTTTGGATCATAGGGGTGTGCCTTTGAAGAGGACTCTGGGAACTCTGAAGTTTCAGCTTTAATGTTCCTGACACTGGTGTGAATAGATAGACTTTTATTCATTTTTGAAAATATAATCACATCATTTCTTTCTTCCCTTCCCCACCCCCCAAACCCTCTAATATTTCATAATGTACTGATTCTCCCAAAGTGTAACTGCAGTTACATAGAACAGGTTACCTGGAAGGGAAGCTGGGAAGGTTACCTGGAAGGGAAGTATGGGAAGGTAACCAAAAGGGATGGAGACCAAGACAACATTGCTCTTTAATGTCTCAAAGTTTCATGAAGAACTTCAAATATATAGACAGGGGAAAATCCTTCCCCCAAAGGCTGGAAGCTTCTCCGCAGAACTGGTTCAATAGCTCCACAGATTACTAGTGTTTCTCAGGAAACTGCAGGTCCTTGAAGAGCAATGGGCTTCACCTTTGCCCCCTAGGTGGAGGGGATTATGGCTAACACAGGAGTTCCAGCTCAAAGACTGGGCGAGGAACTTCACATTGGTAGATGGCAAGTTCCTGCCAAATGGCTTGGCACCCATGGCTCAACACTCATGATTAGAAACCTGGAAAGCTTAGAAACACACAATTATGTTATGCATATATTTGTTAAAACTGAGTAGAGATAACAACCAAATTAATGTAAATATAAGGGCGTAGCTAATATAGTCTCTGTCTGATTCTTCGCCATTAACATGTCATTGGTTAATTCAACCAATAGTGCTATATACAAATTATTTTTTCCTATTGTTGATAGTTATGTTGTGTGGAGTTTTACTGTAAAGCACTCACAGTTTTATTTACTAATTCAACTGTTGATCAGTGGTGCTTTTGTTTCTTTTCTTGATGCAGTGAAAGAAATACCTTTATGGATTCTACCTTAGAAGAATGAATAACATTTTATTGAAAATCTTTTTGAGTTGGGCAGTGGTGATGCACGCCTTTAATCCTAGAACTTTGGAGGCAGAGGCAGGCAGATTTCTGAGTTTGAGGCCAGCCTGGTCTACAGAATGAGTTCCAGGACAGCCAGAGCTACACAGAGAAACCCTTTCTCAAAAAAACCAAAAAAGATTCTTCAACTTGTCTCTTTCTCTCTCTCTTTCTTTCTCTAGCACACAAGCAATTTAATAAAAACACAAAGTTAAGAAACAAACAAAAACACAGGAAACACATGCAAACACATACTAGTTATAACCATACCATACCAGTTATAAAAACAAAACACAAAACTGCAAAACCATAAACCACAAGATGGGTAAAACAATTAAAAAAACTTCTCAAACAAATTCTGATGAGACAAAATATTTTCAAAAATACCATTGGTTTCATTTTTTGTTGACCATTTACTGCTTCCTAAGTATGGTTGGAATATACAGTAAGGCTGTGCTGAAAATTAAGTTTTTCCTCTCACAACCAGATAGCAAGTGGAGATAGCTTCTTAGTGCTCACAGAACATTTTCCTTGAATCTGTTCAGAACTGGGGATGCTCCCATAGTCTCCAGGCATCCTCACTTACTTCAGTCCTGAGGTACTTCTCCTAAGGTCTTTGTTCCTTGACATCTTCCATCTCTAATAGCTCTTATAAATTTTCCAGTAACTGTTTTGTATAGTTACCAAAGCACTGGGGGAGAGGGAGAATAAATTAATTTTATTTCACAGTTCAAGATAGAGTCAATCCTGTTGGAAACTTAAGTGTATTGGCTGGTTTTGTGTGTCAACTTGACACAGGATCTTATCACAGAGAAAGGAGCTTCAGTTGGGGAAGTGCCTCCATGAGATCCAGGTGTGGGACATTTTCTCAATTAGTGATCAAGTGGGGTGGAACCTTGGTACCACCTCTGGGCTGGTAGTCTTGGTTTGTATAAAAGAGCAGGCTGAGCAAGGCAGGGGAAGGAAGCCAGTAAGAAACATTCCTCCATGGCCTCTGCATCAGCTCCTGCTTCCTGACCTGCTTGAGTTCCAGTCATGGCTTCCTTTGGTGATGAACAGCAATGTGGAAGTATAAGCTGAATAAACCCTTTCCTCCCCAAATTGATTCTTGGTCATGATGTTTGTGGAGGAATAGAAACACTGACTGAGACATTAAGGTAACAGGAGCTTGAAACTCTGGCCAGTTGCACACAGTCACAAAGCAGAACAATTCATGCCAAATGCTGACCTGCAACTTTTTCCTTTCCTGAAGTCCAAGACTTCAACTCAGGAAATGTTACAGCTCACTTTCCATGTGAATCTCTCTGCCTAATCTAATCTAATCTAATCTAATCAATAAAATACCACAGACCCATGCCACACACAAATAAACCTCCTCAGTGTTTCTAGGAGCTTATCTCCAAAGTAATGCCAGACTCTGTCAAGTTTACAATTAACATTAACATTACAGTTGATATTAAGCTATATTTGGATGGTAAGAAAATGGGGCTATTAGATTAGTGTAGCTATTGGCTTTTTATTTGCATATATAATGAATTTATTTTATGTATAACTATACATACATATATGCAGATATAGGGTTTGCATGTGTTCAATTTCTGAAGATGACAAAAGATCACCCTAACAGTCTGTCTTTTTCCGGTTTCCTGACAACAGTAGGGATTTTCTTTCGATGTTCCATCAGTGTCACTGATGATGGATGACATTGAGCTGCTTTGCTATTCTGCTTCCTTTCCTTTTGAATGTACTTTTATTGAAGATATTTAAATCCATTGATCAATATTATGTCATTTCTTCCATTTTAAATGTATTCAGTGAATGAAACCTAATGTAGAGACATTGTTTTTTGTATTCTTGTAGTTTGTAGTTTCCCTTTATTGTCTCAAATGTTTGGAGATTCAAATTAAATTGATTTTAAACTGTATTTTGAAGTGTAGCTAGAAACATTATACATGGTTTCCAAACACATCTAGTTTTTATGCTGATGATTCCTTCCCATACTTGCCATAAAATGTCTTTTTAATATCTGTAAGTTTATGCTTATATGTATATTACTAATAATAAACTTAAAAAGTAATATTAAATAAAAGTTAATCCTGATGAAAATGCATTCATTACATAAGTAAAACACATTTTTCTTAACCACTCATACAACTAGGTACAAATATCAGTGTATGCATAAATATGTAAATGAAGTAGAGATCAGATATGAACTAATATGTATTCAAGGTATCTTTTATATTAAAATTCACTGTCAGTATTTTCATAGACATATGGCATGTTTATCAAAATTGAGCAAATGCTGCAACAAACCAAATGTTAAGTAATCCCCAAATAATAAAATTGTTGTTTTTAAATAATTTTAAGCAGTTGTGTTAAAAGAAAAAAAGGTGATAAATTTAGCACAATGTATTTTGGAGGGAGTGGAATAAAGATATATGCTTCTATGTAAGGAACTAAAAGAGGAGTCAAAGTTGAATGTGTCTTTTATGTGCGTGTGTGTGTGTGTGTGTGTGTGTGTGTGTGTGTGTGGGTACAGGTATGTGTGGATGTGTGTGTATATAGGTGTGTGCATATGTAGGTGCGGTCTTAGGATTTTCCTGCGGTGAACAGACACCACAACCAAGGGCACTCTCATAAGGGCAACATTTAATTGTGGATGACTTACAGGATCAGAATGTCAGTCCATTATGAAAATGAGAACATGGTAGCATCCAGGCAGGCATGGTGCAGGAGGATCTGAAAGGTATACCTCTTCATCTGAAGGCTGGTAGCAGATAATGGATGCCAGAAACCTAGGACATAGTGCACATCTATTACTACAAGGCAACACCTACTCCAACAGGGCCACAACCTCTACTAGAGCCACATCCTGGGCAGAACATATACAAACTATCATAGTGGGAGTATATACGTATGTGAATGGGTGTGTTGGAGTTTGTATATATGTAGATATGTGTGTATAGGTGTGTTTTTGTGAGTGTGTAGGGGTATGTGTGTGTGTATGTGTGTGTGTGTGATATTATAAAGAATGTGAGTGTGTGAATGTATGTGTGTGTGTGTATGTGTGTGTGTGCAATAATATTTAGTGAAGAAAGAGAACATGGATTTGAAATGTAGCAAGGAGACTTATATGGGAGGGAATGGAGGGAAGAAAAGGGAAAGAGGAAATGTAATTATATTATAAAGTTGTAAAAGTGTATGAACAAATAGCCATGAAGCCGTTGCATATTCTTTCTTCAGCACTAAATTCAAACAGTGCACTGAAAAGTTGATGTTCTTAATTGCATATACAAAAGTGAAAGGACAGAAAGAAATCAGTGACTTAACCTTCTACCTTATGAAGCTAAAAGAAAAAAAAATCAAATGTAAGAAAGAAAAAGAAAACAAGATCCAGAGTAGGAATCAATGAAAGCAAAGTAAAACACACCAAAGAGCAAATCAACAGAGATAAAAGAGTAGACCTAAAGGAAGTTTAGTTATATATTTTAAGTAAAAACATAGGGAGAAAATACAAGGAAAAGTTTCAAACGTAACTAGTAAAGACATTTTCCCAAGTCTTAAATATACCCAAAATGTCACAAATATAAATTTTGAATACACGATTGTGATATTTTAGAAATGCTATGAATTAATTAATTAAATACTAAAATAATCAACCTAACTGGGAAATCCCTGTAGGAAAACAGATATGTGAAGCCTAGTACTATTCAATGATGCTTTATTTTTAAGCAGCTTCTATAAGATCCTCCCTTCCCATTCTTCTACATGGGTGCTCCTCTTCTCACCCACCCACTCCTTCCTTTTGACCTGGCATTCCCTACACTGGAGAATCGAGTCTTCAAAGAACCAAGGGCATCTCCCCTTATTGATGCCAGACCATGCCATCCTCTGCTGCATATGCAGTTGGAGACATGGGTCCCGCCATGTATAAGTCCTTGGTTGGTGGTTTGGTCCCTTGGAGTTCTGGAGAGATCGTTTTTTTTTTTTTTTTTTTTTTTAATATAGTTGTTCTTCTTGAAATATTGGACACCTTTTACAGATGGAACATAATTTGCATAAAATAGCTTCATATGTGAAAATAAGCTTAATGTTGAAGAAAGTATTACTGTTTTACACTTCTTACTAAATCTGAATGCTATTTTGAAAATTATGACTGGCATATAACTGAGGACATTAGAATGTGGATCTGATCCTGAGGTGGAAGACAAGTAGTGTCAAGTAAACCTTTATGACATATGAGCAAAAGATTCAAGAATAAGATTCACTGCCTGCCAGAGCAGAAGAGCATCACTAGGTACTGTTCATCTCCCAGCTGGTAGGTTGTGGGGCCTGTATCCTGCACAGAGAACAGCAGGGGGAACAACTCCCAGTGGCCATCTTCGTGGCCTGCCAGGGCAGAAAAACATCACTAGGTACTGTATTGACCTGACCTTAAGATCTCTGGGGGTGCAAATCTCCAGGGGTCTGCCTGCACTCAGGACCTGAGAACATAGGCGTTATATCAGCAAGCCAGTAAGTCATGGGGCCTGTATCCTAGGTGAGAATCAACAGAGGGAGTGACTCCCACTCACCATCTTTGCTCCATAACAGAGCAGTCTGAGAACACCTGCAAGAGATAGAAGAAAGAATCTCAGATGCCGAAGATACCATAGAAACCATGGACTCAACAGTCAAAGAAAAATGCAAAATGCAAAAAGCTTGTAACCCAAAACATCCAGGAAATCCAGGACACAATGAGAAAGCCAAATCTAAGGATTATAGGCATTGATGAGAGTGAAGATTTACAACTTAAAGGGCCAGCAAATATCTTCAACAAAATTATGGAAGAAAACTTCCCTAACCTAAAGAGAGAGATGCCCATGAATATACAAGAAGCCTGCAGAACTCCAAATAGACTGGACCAGAACAGAACTACCTCCCGTCACATAATAATCAAAACCCCAAGTGTACTAAACAAAGAGAGAATACTTAAGGCAGTAAGAGAAAAAGGGCAAGTAACATTATAAAGGAAGACCTATCAGAATTACACCAGACTTCTCACCAGAGACCATGAAAGCTAGAAGACCCTGGGCAGATCTCATGCAGACTCTAAGAGAACACAAATGCCAGCCAAGACTACTATGCCTAGCAAAACTTTCAATCACTATAGATGGAGAAACCAAGATATTCCATGACAAAACCAAATTTACACAATATCTTTCCACAAACCCAGCCAGCCCTACAAAGGATAATAGGGGGAAAACACCATTATAATGAGGGAAAATATACCCTGGAAAAAGCAGGATATTAAGCTTCTTTCATTAAACCCAAAAGAAAATAACCACACAAGTATAAAATTAGCATCAAAAATGATTGGAAGCAATAGCCACTACTCCTTAATATCTCTTAACATCAATGGACTCGATTCCCCAATAAAAAGACATAGACTAACAGACTGGTTACATAAACAGGACCCTACATTTTGCTGCATACAGAAAACACACCTCAGTGTCAAAGACAAAAACTACCTTAGAGTAAAAAGCTGGAAGAAAATTATACAAGTAAATGGACTCAGGAAACCAGCAGGAGTTGCCATTCTAATATCAGATAAAATTGACTTTCAACCTAATGTCATCAAAGGAGATATGGAAGGTCACTTCTTGCTGGTCAAAGGAAAAACCCAGCAAGAAGAACTCTCAATCCTGAACATCTATGCTCCAAATACAAGGGTACCCTCATTCATAAAACAAACTTTACTAAAGCTCAAAGCACACATTGCACCTAACACAGTAATTGTGGGTGACTTCAACACTCCACTCTCATCAATGGACCGATCAGGAATTCAGAAACTAAATAGAGATACCATGAACCTAATTGGAGCTTGGACCAATTGGATTTAGCAGATATATATAGAACTTTTCATCCCAAAGCAAAAGAAGATACGTTTTTCTCAGCACCTCATGGTACCTTCTCCAAAATAGATCAAATAGTTGGTCACAAGACAGACCTCAACAAATATAAGAAGACTGAAATAATCCCATACATCCTATCAGATCACTATGGAGTAAAAGTGGTCATTAAGAACAATAAAAACAGCAAAAAGAATTCTCACCTGAAGAACTTCGGATGGCGGAGAAGCATCTTAAAAAATGCTCAACTTCATTAGTCATTAGGGAAATGCAAATCAAAACAACCCTAAGATTTCATCTTACACCAGTCAGAATGGCTAAGATTAAAAATTCAGGAGACAGCAGGTGTTGGAGAGGGTGTGGAGAAAGAGGAACACTCCTCCACTGCTGGTGGGGTTGCAAATTGGTACAACCACTCTGGAAATCAGTCTGGCGGTTCCTCCGAAAACTGGGCACCTCACTTCCAGAAGATCCTGCTATACCACTCCTGGGCATATGCCCAGAAGACTCCCCACCATGTAATAAGGATACATGCTCTACTATGTTCATAGCTACCCTATTTATAATTGCCAGATGCTGGAAAGAACCCAGGTATCCCTCAACAGAAGAGTGGATGCAAAAACTGTGGTATATCTACACAATGGAGTACTATTCAGCCATTAGAAACAATGAATTCATGAAATTCTTAGGCAAATGGATGGAGCTAGAGAACATCATACTAAGTGAGGTAACCCAGATTCAAAAGGTGAATCATGGTATGCACTCACTAATAAGTGGTTATTAACCTAGAAAACTGGAATACCCAAAACATAATCCACACATCAAATGAGGTACAAGAAGAAAGGAGGAGTGGCCCCTTGTTCTGGAAAGACTCAGTGAAACAGTATTCGGCAAAACCAGAACGGGGAAGTGGGAAGGGGTGGGTGGGAGGACAGGGGAAGAGAAGGGGGCTTACGGGACTTTCGGGGAGTGGGGGGGCTAGAAAAGAAGAAATCATTTGAAATGTAAATAAATTATATCGAATAAAAAAATTAAAAGAAAAAAAAAACAACAGAAAGCCCACATACACATGTAAACTGAACAATACTCAATGATACCTTGGTCAAGGAAGAAATAAAGAAAGAAATCAAGATTTTTTTTTAGAATTTAACGAAAATGAAGGCACAACATACACAAATCTATGGGACACAATGAAAGCAGAGCTAAGAGGAATATTCATAGCTTTGAGTGCCTCCAGAAAGAAATTCAAGAGAGCATACACTAGAAGATTAACAGAACAACTGAAAGCACTGGAACAAAAAGAAGCTAATTCACCCAGGAGGAGGAGAAGACAGGAAATCATCAAACTCAGGGCTGAAATCAATCAAGTAGAAACCAAGAGAACCATACAAAGAATCAACAAAACCAGGTGCTGGTTCTTTGAAAAAATCAACAAGATAGATAAACCCTTAGCCACACTAACCAAAGGGCACAGAAAAAGTATCCGAATTAACAAAATTAGAAATGAAAAGGGAGATATTACAACAGAAACTGAGGAAATTCAGAAAATCATCAGATCCTACTACAAAAACCTGTACTCAACACAATTGGAGAATCTGGAGTAAATGAACAATTTCTTAGACAGATACCAAATACCAAAATTAAACCAGGATCAAATAGATCATCTAAACAGCCCCATAATCCTAAAGAAATAGAAGGGGTCACAGATAGCCTTCAGACCAAAAAAAGCACAGGACCAGATGGTTTCAGTGAAGACTTCTATCAGATCTTCAAAGAAGACTTAATACCAATAGAAAATATTCTACCAAATAGAAACAGAAGGAACAATGCCTAACTCCTTCTATGAAACCTCAATTACGCTGATACCAAAACCACACAAAGATCCAACTAAGAAAGAGAATTTCAGGCCAATTTCCCTTATGAATATCGATGCAAAAATACTCAATAAAATTCTTGCCCACCGAATCCAGGAACACATCAAAATGATCATCCACCAGGATCAAGTAGGTATCCCAGGGATGCAGGGATGGTTCAATATAAGGAAACCCATCAAAGCAATCCACTACATAAACAATATCAAAGAAAAAACCACATGATCATTTCATTAGATGCTGAAAAATCATTTGACAAAATTCAGCATCCTTTCATGCTAAAAGTCTTGGAAAGGACAGGAATTCAAGGCCCATATCTAAACATAGTAAAAACAATATACAGCAAACCGGTAGCCAACATCAAACTAAATGGAGAGAAACTTGAAGCAATCCCACTAAAATCAGGGACTAGACAAGGCTGCCCCCTCTCTCCATATCTTTTCAATATAGTTCTTGAAGTCCTAGCTAGAGCAATTAGACAACATAAGGAGGTCAAAGGGATATAAATTGGAAAGGAAGAAGTCAAACTATCACTATTTGCAGATAATATGATAGTATACTTAAGTGACCCAAAAAATTCTACTAGAGAACTCCTACAGCTGATAAACAACTTCAGCAAAGTGGCTGGCTACAAAATCAACTCAAGCAAATCAGTAGCCTTTATATACTCAAAGGATAAGCAGACTGAGGAAAATGACACCCTTCACAATAGCCACAAACAGCATAAAGTATCTTGGTGTGACTCTAACAAAAAAGTGAAAGGCCTATATGACAAGAACTTCAGATCTTTGAAGAAGGAAATGGAAGAAGACATCAGAAAATGGAAAAATCTTCCATGTTCATGGATTGGCAGGATTAATATAGTTAAAATGGCCATCTTGCCAAAGGCAATCTACAGATTCAATGCGATCCCCATCAAAATCCCAACCCAGTTCTTCATAGAGCTAGAAAGAGCAATGCTCAAATTCATCTGGAATAACAAAAAACCCAGGATAGCTAAAACTATTCTCAACAGTAAAAGAACTTCAGGGGGATTCAGTATCCCAGACCTCATACTTTACTACAGAGCAATAGTGATAAAAACTGCATGGTATTGGTACAATGTCAGGCAAGCAGATCAATGGTATAGGATTGAAGACCCAGAAATGAACCCACACACCTATGGTCACTTGATCTTCGACAAAGGAGCTGAAAGCATCCAGTGGAAAAAAAGATAGTATTTTCAAAAAATGGTGCTGGTTCAATTGGAGGTCAGCATGCAGAAGAATGTGAACCGATCCATTCTTATCTCCTTATACTAAGCTCAACTCCAAATGGATCAAGGACCTCCATGTAAAACCTGACACACTGAAACTAATAGAAAAGAAACTGGGGAAGACCCTTGAGGACATGGGCTCAGGGGAAAATTTCCTGAATAGAACACCAATAGCTTATGATCTAAGATCAAGAATTGACAAATGGGACCTCATTAAACTACAACGTTTTTGTAAGGCAAAGGACACTGTCAAAAGGACAAACCAACAGATTGGGAAAGATCTTCACCAACCCTAAATCTGACTGAGGGCTAATATCTAATATATACAAAGAACTCAAGAAGGTAGAACCCAGAGAACCAAATAACCACACTAAAAAGTGTGGTACCGACCTAAACAAAGAATTTTCACATGAAGAACTTCGGAGGGCTGAGAAACACCTTAAGAAATGTTCATCATCATTAATCATTAGGGAAATGCAAATCAAAACAACCCTGAGATTTCACCTCATACCAGTCAGAATGGCTAAGGTCAAAAACTCAGGAGACAGCAGGTGCTGGCGAGCATGTGGAGAAAGAGGAACACTCCTCCACTGCTGGTGGGATTGTAAGATGGTGCCACCACTTTGGAAATCAGTCTGGGAGTTCCTCAGAAAACTGGGCATGGCACTTCAGGAGGACCCTGCTATACCACTCCTGGGCATATACCCAGAGCATTCCCCAGCATGCAATAAGGACACATGATCCACTCTGTTCATAGTAGTCCTATTTGTAGTAGCCAGAAGCTGGAAACAACCCAGGTGTCTCTCAACAGAGGAATGGATACAAAATATGTGGTATATTTACACAATGGAGTACTATTCAGCCATTAGAAACAATGAATTTATGAAATTCATAGACAAATGGATGGAGCTGGAGAACATCATACTAAATGAGGTAACCCAGTCTTAAAAGATCAATTATGGTAAGCACTCACTGATAAGTGACTATTAACCTAGAAACTTGGAATACCCAAGAAATAATCCACATATTAAATGATGTCCAAAAAGAACGGAGGAGTGGCCCCTGGTTCTGGAAAGATTCAATGCAACAGCATAGGGGAATACCAGAACAGGGAAGTGGGAAGGAGTAGATGGAGGAACAGGGGGAGGGAAGATGGCTTATGGCACTTGTGGGGAGTGGGGACCCAGAAGAAGGGAACTCATTTGAAATGTAAATAAAGCATACATCAAATAAAAAAAGATTCAAGAATAAAAACACAATATTTACAACTCTAAATGTCTTTTAGGTCTGTCTTCTTTCTGGCTTAAACATACAAAAGAGGGGGAGCCTTGGCCATAGATCTATAAATGATATATTATGTTTATGAACAAATTTGCTCATATTCTGAAGCTTATTCTGTTAAGTTGTGAGCACCATGACTGAGAATGATCTAGCGAATAGTGAAAGAAACACTTTGATGTACTAATTTACTTATTATAGTGAGTTTGGCTTCTTAAGAACACAATTTTATTATTATATGCTTTTCTTTGAATGCAGGAGGTACTCATTAATGTTTGTTGTATATCTTTATTAGAAAATGAGACATATTGAATGAAGACATGACCTAGTAGGTAAGAATACTTGTTTATCAAATATTAGGACAAGAATGTGAGTACCTAGCTTGTATTGAAGACTCTGGCATGTACCATAAAATTACATGGAGAGAAACTCCACTTAATTCTACTGAAGTTAGTAAAAAGGCACAGCTCTCCACACTCTCCATATATATTCAATACAGTGCTTGAAATTTTAGTTAGAGAAATAAGACTAAAGAGTTCTCCCCATATCTCATCAATATAGTACTCAAAGTCCTGGCTATAGCAATAAGACAACTAAAGGAGATTAGGGGATTCAAATGGGGAAGTAAGAAGTCAAGGTATCACTATTTGCAGAAGATATAATAGTATAGAAATAAACCCAAAAAATTCTACCAGAGAACTTCTAGAGCTGATAAACAACTTCAGAAAAGTGGGCAGATATAAAATTAACTTAAACAAATTAGTACCCTTCCTCTACACAAATGATAAATGGGCTGAGAAAGAAAATAGAGAAACAACATCCTCAAAATAGTCACAAATAATATAAAATACCTTGGGTAACTCTAAGAAAACAAGTGAAAGATTTGTATGACAAGAACTTCAAGTCTCTCAAGAAAGAAAGAGAAGGATACTTCAGAAAATGAAGAGATCTCCAATGTCCATGGATTGGTAGGATTACCATAGCAAAGATGGCTATCCTACTAAAATCAGTCTACAGATTCAATGATTCTATGAGAGTGCTCCCCAACCTACCCACTCATGCCTCCCTGTCCTGATATTTCCCTATACTGGGGCCCTTATAGGACCTTCATAGGACCAAGGTCCTCTTCTCCCCTTGAGGCTTGACAAGACAATCTTCTGCTGCATGCGCAGCTGGAGCCATGGGTCCCTCCATGTGTACTCTTTGGTTGGTGATTTAATCCCTGGGAGCTCTGGAGTGTCTGGTTTGTTAATAATTTCTATCAGAAAATAGATCATCTTTACAAATATGTTACATGGTTTATTTGATAATAAATTTTCCCTACGAATAAACCCTATGGAAATCTAGCAAAAACAAAAACAAAACACAGAAGCCCAAGAAAGGCTTTGTAAGCCTATTAACTTAGTGCTGGTCACTTCATAGAAGTAGATTCTAGTTATTTACTATACATACAATCCAGCTAATATTGCAAGTTTCTGCTTCAATAAGAGACAGTGTGTTAACTCAGTAACACAGATATCAAGAAGACTACAGGCTTCCTGCCCTGTCTTGTTCATGAATACAAAGGTGATGTGCATATACTCACATGCATTCAACACAGAGACACAGACTCACACACACACAGACATACACACACAATAAAATTATGAGATTGAGATAGATAGACAGACAGACAGACAGACAGACAGACAGACAGACAGATAGATAGATAGATAGATAGATAGATAGATAGATAGATAGATAGATAGATAGATGGATAGATAGATAGATAGAGGGAGGGAGGAAGAGAGGGAGGGAGAGAGGGTGACTTACCCCCTGTGCCACTGTAGAATGGACTACTTGACTTGACCTGTACTATGTATTTTATCTCTAGTATCCCTAAAAAGAATAATAGAGGTTTCTCAATCTATTAACTAAAGGAATTCATGTTGGTATTCAAACTGTATTCAAACTCTGCACATTGTTATGTTCACAAACCAGTTACTGGTTAGAAGTAGATATCATTTTCTATTTTACTTCCCAGAGGGTATGAACACTGATACTCTATTCAGTGTTCATTTTTGTCATTCACATAATTAACATAAATGTGTGATCCATGTTCTTTTGTTGCCACTTACTGATTTTGTAGGGATTAGGCTTATTGAATCTGTTTTCTTTTGTTGGTTTTAGGTTTTGGGGTTTTTGCATTTTCTTTTGTTTTTAACAGCTGTACAACTCTTAATCATATGGAAAAATGTCTTGGGCATAAAACTCCATACATGTCTAATATTTTTTCTCATAACTAAGCAATCATAGTCCTGGTTTGATGGCTCTGTAAGGGAAGGCAAATTTTATGTAAGCCTTGAAACCTAAATTTGATCCCTGTAACTGAAGTCAAGGCAAATGGAAATAGGTGATGTCATAGTTTGCACCTAACCTTCACAGGCTTTTACATATCAAATGCACACAAGCTACAATGTACCCACACTGGTACACAATATAATAAAATTCGCTTCTGTAGCTTTGATGTTGCTCCATTGGTTCTGCAGTTTGTATAATCTTAATTTTCAGAGAACAAGAAAAGGAATAGAAGAGCAGACATACTCACCCATGTTTATATTCATGTGCACACACATGTGTAAAGGGATGTAAATGAGCAGCTATTATAGTATAGACAGACCTTATCACTTAGAGGAAGATTACATATTTAAAATAAAAAAAATTGCTCCCCATCTATAATATCTGGTCTCAGCTAATAGTAACACATAGTGACAGCTTCTTGTTCTAGAAGATCCAATGTTCCAATATTCAGTTCTGGCCCTTAAGCGAATGAGGCACACACATGATGAAGATACATACATGTACGGAAAATGTTAATACACATATGCTTAAGAATTAATAAATATTTTTAAAATTACCATTTATTTGGGTCATTGGCAAATAAGATGTCTTTAATGTATAAAATATAGTCACTATCCATAATTGATTACAGCAAATATGATTTTTAGATTCAGGGTTGTTATAATGTGTGAGAAAAGAGAATACAAATTTATGAAATGGTAATATTAAGTATCTGTTGATGTGAATGTTATCTAGACATAATTATATAAAATGATTTATTGTGATGCTGTATTTAAATTTCTAAGTTATGGAAAATTTTAAATTATGTTGCTAACCTTTTTGTTTATAGTAGAATATATTAGGCTAGGGATTCGAATGAACTATTTATTAAAAAAAACCCAAAAGCAGATTCTGAACCTTCCTTCAAATTTATTTCTAAGACAAGAAAGAGATGATTAACTGTTTGTCTAATGTATTCAGTGACATGTCATTCTAATCAGCAATGCATTTCAACATAGTGCAAATTATGATTGCTGTAGACAGGATGAGGCATCCATATGCATGCTGTTGTCAGGGAGAATGTCCAGTTAATGTCAGAGATAATACATCTAGTATGTGTTAAACAGGGCTGTATTGTTTACCACATAAAAAGGAGAAACTCTACTCATTCTGTAAGAAAAGCAAATGTATGAACAGGAGAGTTATTCCCTAGGTTGTATCACAGCAGTGACTATAACCATCTCGACCCTGAGAAATGAAGAGTCTCCCATGCATTTTCTGGGAGTGTTCTCATGAATAGTCTTCTGGGATTCTCTCCTGGGAACATGATTCGCAGAGTCATTGTACTGATCAAGCTATTGTTTGCATCTCCCTAAACTCTAGTTCCAGCATCTCTTAGAGAAAACTATAAAAGTCTTGAATTCATGTAATCACTTGTTTATACATTTTAACAACTTTATTTAGCTCAAATATGTGTATCTTAAGCATTTTCTATGTCTCATTACTCTAGGTAAAATTGATTGTAGATACTGGCTTTTCCAGTTTTTATAGAAACCAGTTAAAACTATGACTGATGTGCTAAGGAACAAAGCCTTTCCTGAACATTTTGAGTTATGGAAGTGTAAAGAATTAGTCCTGTAGACTGATACTACAAATAATATATGTTTTCTTCTAAATTGTTCATTTAGGCAAAGTACACCGATATCTATAAATGGACATTCAGAATCACTTTCACTTAAAATATCAAATCTCCATGAATTATGTAGCAAGATTTTATTTAAAAAGACTTATTTAAAAAGACATTTAAAAAGACAGATATTAGCACTCTCTAATATTCCGTGAAAGTTTTGAAAGATATGATTTGTGGTTTTGTTCTTTTGTTTTGAAAGAACTTAAGATGTCAAACATTTGCAATGGTGGGACTTTCCAATTGTATTCTAAATTTAAGCCATGTAACTCCTATTAAAAATTTTTTCCAGTGTTTGAAGCAAGTATCATTATCCATAATAAAAGGTGAATTTTGTTGTTTCTTGATATATTTTCAGTCTACATAAAATGTTGTAACAGTTATTTGATATCTCATTTGGACCATTGTGAGGTAACATTTCTACTCTCTCTAATACATAGGGTTGAACTTAACTTCATGCTACCATTTACATTGTGTCTTTGATGTCTATACCAGAAACATGTAGAAGTAGATCCTGAGACTCAGGTTCTACTGCAGTGGGGAGAAACAGAAAGAATGAGTAGGGGTCATGATGTATTAGCACAAAACATAATCTGTGGGCATAATGGGATCACTGCATGTACAAGCCCACAGATAATCAGATAACTTCTAAAAGACTGGCAGTAGGTGAAGCCTATCAACCTTTCCACATGAATTGAAAAGGAACTAGTGAATATCTACTCCTACCTAAGAACTGGTGTGTGATGGCTCTTAGGAAAGCAAAGTCAATGTTCTTTAAAGTTATGACTCTGGACAGGTTTAGCATGTTCCATTGAATGAACTTATAACCTTGTACAGAGGGCTAACACTAACTGGATTCTGAAAAATTCAAACACGCTAATTAATTAAATAAAGGTCATGTAGGTGAGTGGAGACATGAGAGGTAAGATATGAAAAGAGATAGGGAGGGATGGAGAATGAATATGTTTGAAAGACATTGTAGGCAAATATAAATTCAAACAATAAGTGAAAAAAGTCACTTTTAAGATAAACACGGATCATATAATTGGATGTGATGAACAAAGCATCAGCAGTATTTTCAAAATTTTATCTAAAATATTGGTTAGAGAACAGCAAGCTATAAAAACTACATTTATGCTTGAACAGGGAATGTTTAATATAGATTATGATTAACAACATGTGAAATACCAGGATATTGCTAAGAGGAATAGTAGAAAAATTCTAAATGATAGTTTATTTCTGCGTGAATATACCTACCTGAAGACAAAGCCTAACTTGAAAGGAATAATAATCTAACATAGTGGAATTCAGGTTAGATTTTTTTTTTTTGGTATGAAATTAACCAAATGAAGCAGAAATTTGAGAGTATTTTTTTGTTACAGCTAAAGCTTGGAGGTCGAGAACAACCTGTCAGGGTAAAGATAAAAATCTGCTAGGAACATATTGCATGCAATTTTTGTCTCTTTCTGGAAGGCTAGAAAAATATAGATATAGGTTATTTGCTGTAATCAATTCCCTGTACCCTCAGGGATAAGTTATGGGGATTCTCAGAGTTGAGGTTGGGTCCTTTGTTTTGCTTTAATCAGAAGCTACCACTTAGAAAATGCTGGAATAAGAGCAAACTGGAGCACCACATTAGGATGCCTCTCTCTAATCTGCGCCAGTTCCTGCAATCTGAGAGGCAAGCATCTCTATATACTATAGAAATGAGAGGCCGTGTTCTCTGGGAAGACTTTGATTTCCAGTCAAATTATCATTAAAATGATACTACACCATACCACATCATCAAATGTAGGTGATTATGAAAGCAGTACTATGGATCCAGAAACAAAAGAAAATGTCTATTAGGTACAAAGTCTAATATTTATCATTTGATGTTCAAAATTCATTATTATGTCCATTATCAATGCATACATACAGACCTAAGCACAAATACAATCACACAGACACACACACACACACACACACAGGAACTAAATACATAATTCCAAAAGTATGGAACAGAAAGATATGTCCTTAAAAGATATAGCCAACCAATTATACAACTCCTTAGCTTTCATATGTTTCTATCTATTCTGATTACACTTCCCTACATACTTTAATCTCTTCCTAAAAAGTCATATTCATTCTTGGTACAAAATGTTCTTAACTTCCTCAAGAAGTTGTAAAGATATTCTATTGGTTGCAATACTATTATAATTACTTCTCCATCTAGTGCAGTTATATCCTCTGATCATTCTTTGATCTAATAACTAAACTAATCATTAACTTATATTTACTGTCATACGATTTTAGAATAAAAATGGAAATATATAAACAATTAACATGTGTAAATAATGACTGCTTAAAAATAGCAAGAGATACAAAAAGAAACTATTATTTCTATATATTTAATTGTAAATCTATCGTTACTCTTCCAAAACTTAATTGCAATTTTTTCTCTATGATCTACAACAATAATAATTCATTGAAGTTTTTAAAAAATATCTTATTTTATTTTACATGCATGAAAAATTTTCCTATACGTATGTCTATGCATTATTTTGTTGTTTGATAGCCATAAAAGTTACTCTGATCCTTTGGGACAGGCATTAAATTGGTTACTTGCCATTGTGCAGTTTCTAACAATAGAACCCTCTTTTTCTGGAAAAATGTTTAGAGCTCTCCCAGGCCATTCCTTAAGTTTGTTAACAGAGTAAAAGTGTAGCATAAATTGAGAAATGACTTAATTACAGAATAGTTTGAGTATTCCATGAATGTCTATTTAGAATAGTATTGCCTGTCAAGCTTCCACAAAACTGAAGGTCCACAGAAATCTTCATTAACATAGGGAATTAACTCTTGTGCATTTGCCCATGGGTTCTGTTATAGGTAATATTTACGCTGGCTTAATAGTGTGTAAAATGTGACTATGTTTTTACCACAGCTGACAAATATGATAAGGCTGGTACTTAATGGGTAATGGTATTACCTTTCAAGACATTTGTTCTGGTTTGTGTTTTCAGAGAACTACTAAGCTGGAAGTAGTAATGTCACAGACTTGATGGCAAATGACTCCAAAAGAGGGGGTCTCAGTGTCATTTGTGATTTTGTTGTCAGTTTTATCTTGATCAAACCAGCTGTGTTGTTTGCAACAACAGAGTCCAATCCTTTACCAAAGAATTCTATTCTAAACTTCACAAGAGAAATGTAATGACACTGTGACACTGTTACATAAAAATTAAATTACTGTTTTATTGAAATCATTTTAGACATTAACTAGGCTACAAGGAGTGCTTGTTTTATTTAGGCATGTTACTGTTTATCTTCCTCATTGTACTATAACTTGATCTGAAAGTATTCTGAGTATAGAATATTATTTTCTATGCAAACATTCACGTATACTTCAAACAGCCATAGCAAACACAATCTTCTAGTCAACATGATTATTGACTAATTCAATAGTCAACTTCAATAGACCTATGAACTCCCAGCGACAGTACTGCAAGTGACATTTCATTGGAAACAAGCATTTACTAATATTTGCTTGACTGTGATGTATTTGATTGCTAGTACCAAGCTTCCTTTTCTCAAGTTGAAAAAGAGAATGAAAAATGATTTTTTCTCTCTATTGCTCCTATTTTGGCATCTATTAAAGAATTACATATTTTTCTGTATCATGAAAATAAATATTATATATGTCTGACTCCTGCTAAATATTAAAGTAATGAACTTGGCTAGGAGAATAATGTATTGAGAGTGTAACACTCCAAAAACAGGCAGTGTTTAATACATAATAGTTTCTAACATACTGAAATTAGTATTTTGCATTATTTATAGTATGTTTTAAACCAAACACATGACATAAATTTAAAAAGTGCTTACTTGTGTCACTCTTTTAAAATAATTATTATGAAAAACTACATGTATATTTGGGTAAATGGTTTAATGAATATAGGACTTGCAGTGCACAACTAATCTAAATTCAGACATCTAGACCCCAACTTATGTAAACCAGGTGTTGTACCCAACTGTAATCCCAGGACTCTAGATGAAGAGATGGAAGGTTCCTCCAGGAAAACTGGCTACCTACTGTACAAAATCAGGAAAAACTAAATTCAACTCATGACTGCAGCATAATGCATAATAAATTAAACAGTCAATACTCTAGGAAGATTCCTAATGTGAACATTAGGAGCATCTCCACACCATTGAGTACACACACACACACAGACACACACACACACATACACAGATATGCACCTACACATACACGGCATGGCAACTCATGTGAACATAAATAGATATATACATGCAGACTACAAATAAATCTCTACCCTCAATATCCACCAAAAATAAACTTTGTAAATTTTTTAATACGTAGGTTGCGTATTTATGGAATTGTCTAAAATAAAAAAAAAATGGTGATTAGATACAGAGGTTGATTTTATTTGCTACATTATCATAGTTTCATAAGTTACTAAATCTGAATTTTATAATATGTTACTGTAATTGAATTAAACATTTTTACTTTATCTTGATTCAACTGAAAATTTCATGGGAAAAAATCACCTCATTGGCATATAAAATGCATTCTACTTAAAATTATGGAAGGTCAGTAGAGGTATGTAGAATCTTAAGTTAAGACATTTTGAGAGGTTTGTAGAATTTTAAGTTAAGACATTTTGAGAAATGCCTCCAATAGTGGATTTTTAAATTGTGATAGAGAACTAATAGTTCATACCATAGAGATATTATGAGCAAGAAGTTATCCTCAATGCAATATCTTTAGTTCTCCAAAATCAACACCTGGTTTATGGAACTGAAGCCATCTGTGGATGTTGGCAGTTGGATATAGGGAGTGACTCAGGAACTGGGGCAGCTAAAGATACTAGCATATGCCCGGTCATTGAAAAGCATCTGCCTACACACATACTGAAACTCAGGAGTGGTGACAGTCAGTTCAAATGTATGCAAGTATTTTGCTTTGTGTACAAAGAAAAATGTTAACAATAAACTATATATCCAAATTTTCCTTGATTGTTTCCCTTTTTGTTAGTTTGTTTCCACACTTGATATGTGATTAGTTTATTCAGGTTTCTACTAGATTGAAAAAAAAATACTGTATTTATATACACACTGATCAACATTCTCTTCATATATTTTTAATGTTTGTTTTCTCTCTATAGGTAAGATCTTTATCCACTGGTATTATAATATTATATTACTGTTTGACTCAGACTTAAGTGCAGAAACCCTCATTTAAACACTAACTAATGGCATATAAAAATGAAATACTCTAGCTAAAACTAATTATTGCTTCCTAAATAATTATATAGTTATGAAGAACTTGTAAAACTTTCTATGTCTTCATCGTGGTGTAAAGTGCCCTGCTTTCAACATTGTGCATATATAATCACTAGTGATTATATCTGCTTGACATTGAGATTTGTTGATACAAGCAAACAAATAAGAATCAAAACAAACAAACAAACCTTTTTTTGGTTATTTCCTAAATCTAAGATCCTATCAAACAGAGGAGAGTCTCTTAGCCCTGAGAAGGTTAGATGCCCCAGTATAAGGGAACACCACGATAGGGAAATGGCAGTGTGTGGGTTGGTGAGCAAGGGCAGTGAGGGAACAGGATAGGGTGTTTTCAGAGGGGAAACCAAGAAAGGTATAATGTTTGAAATGTAAATAAAGAAAATATAAGAAAAGAAAAAATATAAGGTCCTATTTCCTTTTACGAAAGTAAAGATAAAGCATCTAAGGAAAAATTATTCACTACCCTTGTATTACAGTTAAAATACAACTATCCAAGGAACCTATGGATTAGAATAAAAAGAAATCACCATACACACATGCACATACAGAGAGAGGGAGAGAAAGAGAGAAAGAGAAAGAGAAAACGGGACAAGAGAGTCAAAAAGAGATAAATAGCTTAACAGAGAGTTAGAGATAGATAGTGAGGTAGAGAGTTAGAGATGGTGAGAAATGGAAACAGAAACAGACAGAAACAGTAACAAACAGAAACCTTTCTAAAAACTAAACAACAAAACCAAATTAAATGTCTAATCAATACATATTAGATGAATTGATTTAAAAATATTAAACACACCCTACTATACCTTGTCTCAAAGATACACCCTTTAAATGAACTCACATAAAAATACTCAAAATAAATGCATAAAATTAATGGTATCATTTAAAGAATAGACAAAATAAGACTGCAGAGTCTATACAAACATCATATTTAATTAAGCAGTAAAGAGAAATTAGAAAAAAAGTTATGTAATAACAACACAATTATCCAGAGTTTACAAAAATTATCATTTATATTATATATTCATATTATATATGTAATATATCATGTATATTATACATTACAAATTAGATGAAGAGAACCTAAAAGGTGGAGTAATGACAAAATACTAAAATCTGTACTCATATACAATTAACTATTGAAAGACAAAAACATCTATACAATTAACTATTGCTTAATAAACGCAAGCCTGACATATTCTAATATACTCATATATCACTTTAGAAACATATAAAGTAAAAGTTATTTTAGAATTTTTAAATGTATATTTCTATTAGTATTTCATGAATATATAAATTATAACAATCTAATGGCTAAACACTAGAGAAGTCATTTTTCTCACAAATAATTCTATAATTCAAAATATAACAAACTTGAGAAGCACTAAATAATGCTTTAATGAACTACAAAAACCATAATAGATGATACTAAAAATAAAACAGTATAAAATAGGTATTTTATGTAAAAATAAAAGAATAAAAATAAAGTGGTCACTTATAGATACTGAGCACAATTTACTATTCATGTCCTCTAGTAGTTATAACTTCTGAGAAATACAAATGCCTTTGAATACATTCTCATCTCAAGTCAACATTTACCAGTCCAACAATAAAAATGTCAAAGGATCAAATGAAATCAGAAGTTTCATTAAACAAAGGCAAGGCCGTATATATTTCCCCATTGTTACTTCACAGAGAAAAGGGATGGAATGGCAGATCAGGAAGCAAGTCATGTCATTGTGCATTTGACATCAAGCATTAACTTTTACCAAAGTTGACATTAACACTGCAAAATTAATTAAATTACAAAAGCAGGCATTCTAGTTTTCCTACATTTTAAATCATAAATTTGTACAAGTGATAGCAGTCATACAATTAAGTAAATATTGTACAAAATTGAGCATTATCTGATTATTAATCATTTTATCAATCAATGTAAGTGATAGACAGAAAACTGCACGTACTAAGATTTCAGCCTTCCTTCTTCATTATGTTACCACTAAAATCATTATGCTTAGTCTGATTTAGTGCTAAATGCCACAAAAGACACCATTTTTAACATCACAAAAGTCAAACACCATATTTTATTATCAAGTCTCTAAAATTACACTTTTTTTTTTTACATATTATATGCATTGTTGTTTAACTCTGAGTCAGGATTCATGTGCTAGGGTCACAGTAAAGAAACTAACGTATGTTCCCATGGAGTTCTTTAACCAATGAGCCCAGGTGTGAATTCTCTACGTTGTATCTCCTGCCCAGTCTATTGCCTGTGTCTGAATCTGTACCTGTCTGAAACTGCATCTGTTCCTGAATTTATCTATTATATAACTTCAGTTTGTCTTATATGTGTCTATCACAAGAACTTCCCCTGTCTTTATTGAAGAGCAAAGAAAAAATATGTGAAAAAGAAATAAAACACTTACAGAAAGGGTTAGTAGCATTTTACAAGGCTTTAAGTCTTTGGCTCAAACATATCCCAACTGTTCCTGAGAACAAACAACACAGTTTATCAACCCTTATCCACAAATGGTTGTTTCAGCCTTTACAGTAGATTTTTAGAAGTTGTTTTCAACATCTGTGCTTGTTGTTTTCAGCAAATAATACTTTTCTGTTATCTTGGTCCAAACAAGGAAGTGTACATAATATAAGATTATAGTTATCTGATTCTTTAGGTTGTAATACTTGATTATATAGGAAATCCAAGGCAAATAAGATCCTTTATTACATTGTTTGTTTACAAGCAGATTAAACAGACAGGTCATGAGTAATTAGTAGGATAGCAATCTCAGATCTTAAGTGACTTAAAAGTATAATATCAATTTAGACTGTGAAGTTTTAGTCTCTTAAATAATCACTATGCATGAAAATAGCACAGATATCTATCCAAGCAAAATATTCACCTACATTTATATGTTAAATTTGTTATAATGCTAAATATTTATTTCTAGTATTGTGTTTCTGGAAATTAGGGTCTCTCTTCTACCTAAGCTTTTTGCTGTTTTACTAATCTATCTGTCATTTCTCAAGGTGTCTTACTCTAACCTCACTGTGAGGTATTCTCAGTCATTCATTAAGACTTCTATTTTCTCTGACAATTTTTTTTGACTTCTACTTTCTGCCATTGAAAGACTTGATTTTGAATGTTTTCACCTTTACTATCTGACTTTTTGACTTAGAAATAATAGCAAAACCACACACACACACACATGCACATACACAAGCACACACACACACACACACACACACACAGAGAGAGAGAGAGAGAGAGAGAGAGAGAGAGAGAGAGAGAGAGAGAGAGAGAGAGAGAGAGCTAGCCTTTAAAGCTGGAAATCACTTCAGCTACAGAAACAAAGCCTTTTTGCAATGTGGAAGGAATATCAAAGACCATCTGCCACTCTGTGCCACTGTGCTCCAAAGCAACATTTGTTAGCCCAGGCACAGGTCCAGACATTTCTGAGGGCAAGATCTTTGTTCCCGCCCTAGGTGATGAAAAGTGTGTGGCAGCTATTATCAAAACAAGTAAATAGCAATATGGCTGGAGTTAGCAATGGGGAGTTGTTACTTGTGTCGAGAGCTATAACTGGTCACAGTTAATCATGGTTTATTGGTCAAGCTTTTCAGTGAAGGTTGGAGTTCATCAATAGATTGAGATATGAAAATCTATTATATCAGACAAGTTCTCCAAGTTCAGTTGTTTAAAGACTGATTGACCATATTCCTTAGGATTCCTTTTCTGCCAGCTTGTTAAGTCCTTTGAACACTGTATTTAAGTTGAACTGTATTAACTGGCTTCTTAGTATTCAAACCTGAACTTTCTTGCATATAGAAATGAATATTTCATTTCTCCTCTTTCTTGTTACCAGAATCCTATGAAGGGATTCATAGGACTCAACCTAGAAGAGTGACCTATAGAATCCTGATTTATCTCAAAATCAACTATATATTACACCAAGAACAAGGAAAATAAAGAAAACTGTACACTGATAATGTGATTGGAATTAAAATATAATTTTAAAGCACATACAAATTTCATACATATAATGTAGTTTATATGGAAAATATAGAAAAAATTCTATAAAACCAGAAAATATAACTACCATAATCATTACAAGAATATAATAATTTATAGCCTAGCTCTCAATCCCTAAATTTCAACTTATACATTTAAACGTCAAAATATAATATCTGTCTGTCATATATCATTAAACTTTTGATATAATAAACATTGCAACTTATTATGTTTACATATAGAGACATCATGACAGGTAACAATTGAGAGCCAAGTGATACTGGTGGGTTGTCATGCATAAGGAGCAGACAAGACCTTCTGTGAGAAAGGTAGCAAGCTATTTAGCTTGCAATAATTCAAACTCCCTTGATCTTTGAGTGAAACAGAGACAGGATATATTTTGATACAATACTCTGTTATTTCCTTCATTCAAGCTGATGGCATTTCCTGGTCCTGAGTTTGGTCCAATATTATAAAAAAATGTTCTGGCATTCAAATGTACCAAATAAAGAAATGAAAAATAAAACCATGTAGAAAAGAATACTTGGAAATGTCTGAGATGTAAAGCCACAGTAAAGATCACAAGGTTGGCTGGAATGACCTTCTGTTCTCAGAACAGATCTGGAGTAAGAGAAAATGAACTATAGGAATTGAGTAGTTATGGTTTGAGTCATGTTTGTTACATTTCTGAAAGAGTAAAAATGAAGAAGACAGAGATAAGCAGTAATAACCACGAATTTGAATTTTACAGAGGTAGGATATCATCTAGTTTTCATGTTGATATATGAAGTTATTTCTTCCACAACTACAGGATGATGAGTACAGACAAGGGAATTAGAACAAGTAAGAGCTTGGTATACTTAATGGCATGCAATGCCCTCCTCACTGGAAAACTGAGAAGAACAAGCTAAATAAATGAAGGCAAAATGTATAAACAATAAATATGAAGAGTTTCAATGAGAGAGTTGAAAATATTGTAAATGTAAAATAAATCACTGCAAATAGATGTGTTAACTCCCAGTTCATATTTGATCAGCCATAAACTATAAAGCATTCATATTGTGTGCTGCTCACAAATGGATCGAAATATAAGTGCACTGATTATTATAATTAAAATGAAATATATACAAAGAAAATGTCAGGGAAGGATAGTAAATATCTTATTGTATGATAACATACATAGCACAAAAGAATTTTAGAACAATGATAGATATTTCAATATAATAAAAAGACAAATTATTTATAAGATCCAAAATTTAAACAAATACTATATTCATAATCTTATAACACTACCAAGCTTAGGAAAGAATTAGGCATGAACAAGCAATGCTGAAAATGTTTATAATACAAGTAAACTTGATGTCTGCTTTTGTATATACTAGCATCTTGGTGGGTTTCTTAATAATTGGTCCATTTATAATAGTAAGAACTATGCTCCTGAATTTTTTCTTCTAATTTTTGTTATTTTACTTATTCACTTTTTTATTCCACTAACTGCCTGGCTCCTGGTCACCACTTCCCACAATCTGTTCCCTTCTCCTACGCATTGGTGGGAATCTCTTAGGTATCCCCCAACCGAGGAACATCAAGTTTCTGCAGGGCTAGGTGTATCCTGTCAGACTAAGGCCAGACAAGCCAGACCAGCTAGCAAAGCATACACCATAATAGGCAATAGATTTTGGGATATCCCTGCTTCAGTTATTCAGGACCCACATGAAGACCAAGTTGCACATCTACTACATATGTTTAGGGAGGTCTAGGTACAGCCCGTGTATAGTCTTTGTTTGATGGTTCAGTCTCTGAGAGACCTAAGCGTCCAGGTTAGTTGACTCTGTTGGTCTTCCTGTATTGTTCCTATCCGTGTATAGTGTTGCTTGACTCTGTTGGTCTTCCTGTGTTGTCCCTATTGCCTTTGGGAACCACAATCCTTCTCCCTATTCCTTCATAAGAGTCCCTGTGCCCCATCCACTCTTTGGCTGTGAATGTCTGCATCTGTCTGTTTCAGCTGCTAGGTGGAGTTTCTCTGAAGCTCAGTGGATGGACACAGTATTTACTACCTTTCTGTAACCTTGGAAAAAAGAGTAAACTGAAGCTATCGTTATTAAATACAGTATGCACCTAAGTGATTATTTATAACTCATAGAAATAACTATAAAAAGACTCATTCTACTGTGTTTAATGGCATTAAGTAGAACAGAAGAAGATAAAGCTAATGAAATGTATATAATATCTTTATATTATATACATATTGTTATGTGAATAAAGGAAGACATTCTTATTTGTTTTCAAACATTTATATTTTTTCAGTATAATGAATTATAGACAGTGTCTCCTGAACGTTTAGCTAAAATAAAACCTTTACTTCTCAAATTTCCCTTTATCATTTTATTTTACACAAATAAAACATTTTATTTACACAAGTAAAATATTATTAATATATTATTTTATAATCAAAATATTTTATTATTTTATAATCCAATTATTTTTAGATTACTTTAGCGTCACTTGGGAAACACAAACTTAATAGAAATGAATACCTGACTGTACATAATCACAACTCTTTTTTTACAAATGTTTTCTTATATTAATATACTAGCTCATCTGATATATATTATGTATTTTATAAAGTTACTGTTTTATACAAAGTAAATGAAAATACTTACTAATCAAAGAATAAATGATTTGCTAAGCAGAGCCAATGAATATTTGGTCTCTTATATGTCAGATTTTCACAGTAATATATAAAAGTCTACTTATATGTCATGATTTCAAATTAATGATAGAAAACTAAATGAGGCTTAATATTAGATAACTTAATAAATTGCAAAGAAAAGTTGTACATATATCAGATCAAAATTGCTGAACACAATACTCAGCAAGTGACACATTTCTTTGTTTTTCCCATTGTCACTGTCTCTTTCGTCCTCTCCATCTTTATGCCCTTCTTACATTACTTTGTTCCTTCTTTTCATCTTCTTTCCATTTTTGCTTTTTGTTATTCTGTTGGGTGTGGAGCTCAGTGACCTGTCCATGTGAGAAAAGCGTTCTGCCAATAATTCTATCCGCAATTTTAAAGCTGCCCATGAGAAATGTGTCTTTTTATATTACATGATTATGTTTTCTCTCAAATTTTCTGGCTCATACAAATAAAAAGCAGAAAAAAAAAATAATAATAATGATAAATATAATAATAATAATAATAATAAAATGAAAAGGCCTTGAAATTAATGTGCATGTGCTTTATATCTTGTTCTACATGATATCACAGAAACTGATTTAAATTGTTATCTAAATGTGTCATAAGAAAACTTATACTAGTAATGATTTGATTATTTTAGGAACATATCAGTGCTTTCCTACAGTCAGATTTTAATGTATTAGATTCTCTATGTCGCTGTAGATAAAGCAATCACAGGTTCTTTATTCAATATTATTTGTTAATATAAACTCTTAACACTTTTTATGTCATGCAGAAAGTTCCTATACATATATCTATGAACATAAGTATACACACATATTCAGACACAAATACATACAAGCATATCTGCATAATTTTTTTAAAAAGGTTTCAAAGTATTAAGAGGCCTTTAGGAGAATTCACAGAGCAACAAATTGTACCAGAAAAGCTCATTAGAGACACAAATACAGTTTCATGGGGAGTGGGAAGATAAGAAACCAATGGCAAGTCTGCAGGAGAGATCCTTTTTCTATAAGTCATGTGGTAGAATAATAGCTGAACTGAGTATTTGACTCACCTGAAAAGAGTACATGTCAAAACTGGGTCCAAATTATAGAACAGGAGTAATAGCTTACATATCTGATTACCAAAAAATGAAGAAATAGAAGATGCTAAGCAAATGGTTAACAAGCATGCACCAATCCTAGCAATACCCTTAGGTAATTCATTATTTTTTTTTTCTTTTTGCCTTTCAGTCTCTTGAATAATGCACTGAATAGGCAGTTGACAGGTTGGTGCATGCTACTTTCATCAAAGCATTCATTGCCCTTTTCATTATGTGATCAAGCTGAAGGTATCGTACTCTTTCATTTTCCTGGTATGTCTATAAAGCCTTTGAACATGATTTTTCTGACATGATTACCCCACATCTATGAACATGGGCAGCTACAGTTTATCCATAAAAAGTTATAGGTGGCATACTTCTGAGCTATACTTCCTAGCTATAAGGTGAGAGATTTTCCTTTGTCATTTCAACATACTATGAAGTGCTGCCATGAGTCCAACCTAGACAATTGTGGACTAAAGATTCTGAAGTGCTGAATTTAAGTTCATATCTTCCTTAATACATTTTTTAAATTAAGTATTGTTTTTATTGTGAGGGTATGCTAACACTATCATTTCATGACATTTAGAACTTAAACTCTTGTAGGGTTTTAAAAAAAAGCATTCTTACATTTATTAACAGTCTAATGTTTGATTTGGGATTTTTTTTTCTCTAAGTACTTCTTTGCCAATACAATCTTGGAGGAGAATTTACATTGCACCAATAGTAACAGTGGAGTTTATTATGTCTATGATAGCAAAGTGTAATGTGATAAATCCAGTAGAGTATAGAGGAATTTTAAACCAGCAACACAGTTGCTATGACAACGATCACACCCGAAGATATGATCAGTCTGTAATGCAGACACACCCTGAAGTAAAGAATGATTTGTCTTGAATGCAGACATGCTCTTAGTACACAAATTTAATCCCATAAAATGAAAATAAGGTTACTTTATGGAGGGAAACAGCTATGTTTGAAACTGTCTCATGAGGGACAGTTGTATATTCTCAAGTAATAGTTTAGCATCTTTGTCACTGTAGGGAACTCCTCTGTTAAATATTGAGAGCAATGTTTGTCTATAATTATAAACACAGACTCTTCCAAGTCAGTTTAAGAACACAAATTTAACCCACCAATAGTGAGCACCCTTCTAGTGCCTATAATGTCCACAGCCACATGTTTTCACTGTGTTTATAGTACCAGGTAAGGGTTCACTTAGAGAGTAGCAAACACAATTCAACAAATTGTTTGTCCCTGCAAAAATTATGCTATGAATGAGCAAGTAGACACATTATGACTTGCAGTTTATTATCAAAGTACCTAGTGTTCACAGCTAATTAAGATCATCAATACCTTTTCTCCCACAGCAGCCTGCACAACATCTTCTTTAAGTATGAAAATTAGCCAATAATTTTATTTCTTGTTGCTGTTACTGGTTGGCTTATGTCAACTTGACTAAAGTTACATTTATCTGAAAGGAGGGGACCTCAACTGAAAAAAAAGTGCCTCTGTAAGCGCTGGCTGTTAAGCCTTTTCTTTGATGGGAGAGGTCTCAACCTACTGAGTCATGGGTTATACAATCCATGATTTTGGTAAGAAAAGAAAGTCATGTTTTCTATAAGAAAGAAGGCTTACTAATCTATGATGAGCTAGCCAATAAGCAGTACTCCTCCACAGCTTCTAGTTAGATCCTGCCTACAGGTTCCTGCCTGTTTGAGTTCTTGCAGTGACTTCTTTTAGTGATGGAACAGAATAACTGAATAAACTGAAATAAACTCTTTCCTAAAGTTGCTTTGGCCATGGTGTTTCATCACAACTGTAGGTACCCTAACTTAGAACTTAGATACCAGTATATATGGGTATTTGTGGTATGAACCTGAGTGTGTTGTTTCCATGAGGATGATGGATTTGGGTATTTGGGCAGGAATAGTCATTGAATATTGTAAGTTCACTGGGGTTGCTCATTAGGTAACTTGGAAGTTAGGATTGTTGAGATTGGTAGAGACTATGGAATCCCAGCTTATAAAGTTTTAGAGGAGGAAAAAAAAACTACTGTTTATTTTGTGTGACAACTTTCATCAGCTGGAGCTGAAAAGCTGGCTGTAATTTGCAAGGAACTAGAATGAATAAAATAAAACCTTTACTTGTTTGGGCTAATGATTACTTCTTAGCTACACCTGAAGAATTATCTGTGATCAAGAAGGGACCAGCATCATTGAGGTGAAGTCTTCTGGGAAGTATTTTCTCAGGGTCAACACTCAGAGGTGTTTGTTCCTAAAGTAGCCAAGATTGTACATCATGCTGGCAGCTCAATTGGTAGTGTAGGGGTCACCCAGATGGTAATGTTTTTGAAAGAATGAAGGGGTCATTGAAAACAGTTAAGGCTTGGCACTGTGTTTCAGGGCAGTAGTCCCTAAGCGATTCTATAATAGGTTATTTGTGAAAGTTCAAACCAGTTGTATCAAGGGACTCTAGCCAATTTGGAGATGCCAGTACTGTGGAATAATCTAAAGGCGTGGCAGCAGTGGTAGAAAGGTACAAACTGGGAGCTCTGGAACAAACCTGTGTGCTACAGAGGGCAGAGCCAGAGATAATCAGCCCTATAGAGGAACCCACAAGATTGTGAGGAAATCCCATACATTTACCACTGTGCCATTTACACTGTAGTAGTTGGATTTTGCTTTGTTCAGATTCTGACTGTTTCCTGGTTCTTCTAATTTAAAATGAGGAAGTAGTTAGTTTATTTTATATTAGTAAATGATATACAGAAGCCCACAGTTAAAAGACTGAATTTGAAAAGATTCAGATTTTAAAAAGAAAGTGGCTTATTTATTTATTTATTTATTTATTATCATTTTCTATATTCTTTGTTTACATTCCAAATGATTTTCCCTTTCCCAGGTCCCCCCTTCCCACAAGCCACTTAAATTTTAAGCATTTGATTTTTTAAAGACTACACATGTTAAAATTTGGAATGTTTATATTGACATTGGTTTGTTTTCTTGAGGAAGATCAAGAATTAGAAGGTTATAGATGAACTGATATGTTTGTGCGTCATGTTGATTAGGGGCCCATTGTACTGGCAAATGTTATGTCAAGTTGACATATGCTGCTGTTATCTGAAAGGAAGAACCTCCATTGAGAACATGCTTACTTAATAGCTGGCCATTTCTTAATTAGTGATTGATATGGTAGGGCCCAACAGCACATTGTGGGTGATGAAATGCAAGCTCTGCCGTTCTTAGGTTTGATAAGAAATTAGATGATCTTTTTTACAACTCTGCCTGGATTCTTGGAGGCCTACCAGCACAAGGGACATCGAGCTATGACCCCTGCCTCAAACCATTGCCAGACAAGTCTCCAGAAAGCACATTCCAGAATGGTAAATTATATCCTATCAACTGAACTCCAATTTCAGGACCACAACCTTTTCTGCATTCTATGAGTCCTGAGGAGACCATAAATAAGCAGATCTCAACCACCATGACCAACCAGATGGCTAAAGAGGAGCATAAAGACATAATCCATAAGAGCCAAATATAATGAACAAAGAAAGAATGTCAAAAGCTGCAAGGGAAAATGCCAAGCAACATAAAGGCAGACCTATCAGATTTATACCTGACTTCTCAACAGAGATTCTAAATGCCAGAAGGGTCAGGACAGGTTCCATGCAGACTCTATAGAAACAGACTACTGTACCCAACAAAACTTCAATAACAATAGATGGAGTTAAGAATTATCAACGAGAAAACAACAACAAATTTAAACAATATCTATCTGCAAATCCAGCCCTACTGAATATACAAGGAAAAAACTCCAACACATAGAGGTTAGCTACACACAAGAAAACAGGAAATAAATAATTCTATACCGGCAAAACCAAAGAAAGGAAATACACACATAAACACTTGTACGTATGCATACACACACACACACACACACACACACACAAACACAAACACACTATCTACACCAATATAAATTTTAAAAAAATTAACCACCATTGGTCTTTAATATCTCCCATCATTAATGGATTCAATTCACCAATAAAAAGACACAGATTAGCAGAATGGATGCAAAAATAGGATCCACTATTCACCTGCATGTAAGAGAAACACCTCAGAATCAAATATAGACATTATTTTAGAGTAAAAGGCTGAAACATCTTGTCCAAGCTCATGTACCCATTTGCTTGTACTCCAAGTTGGAGTAGCCATTGTAATATATATTAAAATAGCCTTTCAAGCAAAATGAATTGAATGGAATGGGGAATAGCATTTCACAATCTTCAAAGGAAAAATTCATCAAGATGATATTTATTCTGAATATATGCCCCAAACTTCAGGTCACAGATATCAGTAAAAAAAAATAATGCTAAAATTTAAATCACACATCAAACTACAAATATTAGTACTGGACAACTTCAACAAACCACCTTCAAAATAGAGAGTTCATCAAGACAGAAACTAAATAGAGAAGTAATGATACTAATAGAGGTTATAAATCAAATGTACATAGCAGATATTTACAGAATATTTCACACAAACACAAAAGAAAATACTTTCCTCTCATCACCTCATGGAATCTTTTATATATATATAAATATATATATATATATATATATATATATATATATATATATATATATATATATATATATATATATAATACTCTGTCACAACGCGAGTCTCAACAGACACTACAAAATAGAAATGACCCCCTCTATATTATCACATCACCATAGGTAAAAGCTGGACTTTAACAACAACAGAAACAACAGGAATTCTACCAACTCATGGAAACTGATCAACTCTCTACTCAGTGACCACTGGATTATGGAATAAATGAAGAAATAAACATAAGACGTTCTAGAATTCAATGAAAATGAAGTTATAACATAGCCAAAATTATGGGACACAATGACAGTAGTGTTCAGAGGAAATTTCATAGCACTAAGTATCCTTATCCTTATAAAAAAGAAATTATATATCACACTAGAGACTTAATAGCACACCAGAAAACTATAGAACAACCATAACTACAACAACAACAAATCATCAAATACACTCAAGAAGAAATAATCATATTTATGGATGAAAGCAATAAAAATAGAAATCTTCAGCATCCAAGATTCTTTTTTCTATCTCTTGTATTCTGTTGTTGATGCTTGCATCTATGACTCCTGTATTCTTTCCAATGATTCCTATTTTCAGAGATGTCTCACTTTGTGATTTCTTTGCTGATTCTATTTCTAGGTTTAGATCCTGGATAGTTTTGTCCAGTTCCTTTACTTGTTTGTTTGTTTGTTCCTGAAATTCTTTAAGGAATTTTTGTGTTTCCTTTCTAAGGTCTTCTACCTGTTGATCCATGTTTTCCTGTGTTTCTTTTAGGGATTTTGTGATTCCTTTTGAAGGGTTTATGCATGTTCTCCCATAATTCCCTATGGGATTTTTGTATTGCCTCTTTAAGGGCTTCAACCTGTTGACCCATATTCTCCCATATTTCTTTAAAAGATTTTTGTGTTTCCTCTTTAAGGGCTTCTACCTTTTGATCCATATTCTCTGAACCAACATTATGTTTCAATAATTCTTTACATAGTATCTTTCCACAAATCTAGTTCTGCAAAGGATAATGGGTGGAAAATACCAACACAAGACAGCGAACCACACTGTAGAAAAATCAATAAGGTAATCTTTCATCAAACCCAATAGAGGATAACTACACCACCAGAATGTCACCTTTACCTAAGAAGATAACAATAAGAAACAATCACTTTTCCTTAATATCTCTTAATATCAATGGTCTCAATTCCCCTATAAAAAAACATAGACTAATGGACTGGATATGTAACCAGGACCCAATGTTTTGCTGTATACAAGAAACCCACCTCAGTGACAAAGACAGGCACTATTTAAGAGTCAAAGGATGGAAAACAATTTTCCAAGCAAATGGTACCAAGAAACAAGCTGGAGTGGCCGTTCTTATATTGGATAAAATTGACTTTCAACCAAAAGTTGTCAAAAAAAGATAAGGAGGGTCACTTCATACTGGTCAAAGGAAAAGTCTACCATGATGAACTCTCAATTCTGAACATCTATGCTCTGAACGCAAGGGCACCCACATTCATAAAAGAAACTTTACTAAAGCTCAAAGCACACATTTCACCCCACACAATAATAGTGGGAGACTTCAACGCCCCACTGTCAAAAATGGACAATTCATGGAATCAGAAACTAAACAGAGATACAGTGAAACTAACTGAAGTTATGGACCAACTGGATCTAACGGATATTTATAGAACATTCCACCCTAAAGCAAAAGAATATACCTTCTTCTCAGCACCTCATGGTACCTTCTCCAAAACTGAGCATTTAATTGGTCATAAAACAGGCCTCAACAGATATAGAAATATTGAAATTATTCCATGTATCTTATCACTATAGCCTAAGGCTGGTCTTAAGCTCAAACAAAATCAATGGAAAACACACATACACATGGACTTTGAACAATGCTCTTCTCAATGATAGCATGGTCAGGGAAGAAATAAAGAAAGAAATTAAAGACTTTTTAGAATTCAATGAAAATGAAGACACATCATACCAAAATTTATGGGATACAATGAAAGCAGTGCTAAAAGGAAAACTCATAGCTCTGTGTGCCTCCAAAAAGAGAATGGAGAGAGCTTACACTAACAGCTTGACAGAGAAAATTAAAAGGATAGAGAAATCTTTTTAATGCTCAGTGAAACTAACTAAAAGGGATAGAGTATGGGGAGAATCTCTTGAATATTTTATAGATGCATCACCTATCATTAAAAATCTGATTGGCCAATGAACTGAAGCAAGAAATCAGAGATAGAGTTCTAGTAGGGAAGAAATTAACCCCAAACTCTGAGAAGACAGACTTGTGAAACTGACAATAAGTAGTCAGCCCTGTGGCACTCATAGAATAGAATAAATTTAATTTATTTATGACATAGTCATGGAATAAACCAAAAGTTATGACCTAGATATTTATTCATGTATAATTAAGTCTCAGAGTCATTATTTTGGTCACTGAAGCAAGGGTGGAAAAGCCCAGTTACAAGAAAGAGGGTATCCAAATTAATGAAATCAGAAATGAAAAGGGGGGCATAACAGTAGACTCATGGGAATCAAAAGATCCTCCACGATTCATCTTTTGAGTCTGGGTTACCTCACTTAGTATGATGTTCTCTAGGTCCATCCATTTGCTAAAAGATGAATCATGGTATGCACTCACTAATAAGTGGATATTAACCTAGAAAACTGGAATACCCAAAACATAATCTACACATCAAATGAGGTACAAGAAGAAAAGAAGAGTGGCCCCTTGTTCTGGAAAGACTCAATGAAGCAGTATTCAGCAAAACCAGAACGGGGAAGTGGGAAGGGGTGGGTGGGAGGACAGGGGGAGAGAAGGGGTCTTACGGGACTTTTTGGGAGTGGGGGGGGCTAGTAAAGGGGAAATCATTTGAAATGTAAATAAAAAATATATCGAATAAAAAAAAAGAAAAAAAAAGAAAAAAAAAGATCCTCCACAATTCCTTCAAAACTTTTACTCCACAAAGTGGGAAAATCTATGTGAAATGAACAATTTTGGTGACAGATATAATTATAAAAGTTATATCATGATTAGGTAAACAATTGAAATAAGCCCCTAAGGAAATAGAAACAGTCATTAAAAGTTTTCAACCATACAAATGCCCAGGGCCAGTTAGGTTTTTTTTGGACTGAATTCTACAAGACTGTCAAAGAAAAGGTAATAGCACTTTTCCCCAAATAATGACACAAATCAGAAACTGAAAGAACATTGCCAAATTCATTTTATGAGGCCACAATGACCCTGATACCTAAACCTCACCAAGACTCAATAAAGAAAATTTCAGACCAATATTTCTAATGAGCATTGATACAAAATATTCAGTAAAGTACATGTAAATTAAATATTAGAACACACCATCTACTATGATCAAGTAGGCTTCATCCCAGAGAAGAAAAGATGTTAAAACGTATGAAAATCTATCAATAAAATCCAACATATAAACAAACTGAGAGGAAAAAAATGAGAGGATCACCCATTCAATGCTGGAAAAGCCTTTGAAAAAAATCTAACACCTCTTCATGATAAAATTCCTGGAGGGATCAGGGATACATAGTATACATTAAACACAATAATGGTAATATACAGCAAGCTGATAGCCAACAGCAAAATAAATTGAGAGAAAGTTTAAAGAATTCCACTAAATATATGTATAAGAGAAGTCTATCCACTCTTTCTATATATATATTCAGTATAGTACTTAATGTTTAACTAGAGCAATAGAAAATTAAAGAAGATCAAATGTATACAAACTGGAAAGGATAAAGTCAAAGTATTGGTATTTTCATATGATATGATAGTATAAATAAGTACCCCCCCAAAAAAAATCTTGCAGGGAACTCCTACAACTGATAAACACATTCAGCAAAGAGGCTGGATACAAGTTAACTAATAAAAATATCAGTACTCCTTATAGAAATAATTAAGAGACTGAGAATGAAATTAGAAAAACAACATCTTTCATACATCTATGACAAAAACTTCAAATATTTGAAGAAAGAAATTAAAGAAGACACGTGAAGATGAAAAATGGAGATATTCCTAAATAAGTAGGATTAACATAGGAAAAATGGAAATCCTATAAAAACTAATCTACAGATCCAACGAAATTCCAATAAAAAGTCCAAAACAATTCTTGACAGAACTTGAAAGACCAATACACAACTTCATACTGAGAAATGGAAAAAATACCAAAAAATAAGGTACCTAAAACAATCCTGTACAATAAATGGACTTCTAGAGGTATCACCACTCCTGATTTCATGCTGTAAAAGACCTTTCCATTTTGATCCAAGGGCAGCCAGAAGGTACTCTTCATCAGGCAGCCAGGAGAAGAATCTGAATAATACTGGTCAGACTTCAACTTATATACGGGATGAAGAAGCCCTTCTATCATAGTGAAAAACTTGCTCTAACAAGGCTACACCTCCTTCAATAAAGCCATACCTCCTAATAGCATCATTTCCCATTAAACAAGAATATCCATCCACCACAAGTGATAAGATCAATAATTAATAAATGGGGCCTCATGAAATTGTAAGAATGAAGACACTAGAAACAGAACAAAACAGTAGCCTGCAGAATGGGAAAAGGTCTTTACCAATCCCACATCTGACAGATATCTGATGTTCAAATTATAAATAACTCAAGAAACTAGACATCAATAAATCAAATAACTCAGTTAAATATGGGATACAGAGCTAAACAATTTTCAACAGAGAAAATTCTAATGGCTTAGAAATACTAAGAAGAAGAAATTGATTGTATGACCAAAGAAATGTTCATCATACTTTATCATCAGATATGTGAGAACATCTCAGTTCTAAAATTTAAGTGATAGTACATGCTAGCAAGGATATGGGATAAGGGATCACTCCTTCATTGCTCTTGGGGGTACAAAAATCCACTCTAGAATTCAATTTGGAAGTTTCTCAGAAAAGTAAGAATAGTTCTTCCTCAAGACCCAGTTATACCATTTCTGGGTCATATCCATAAGACGTTCCACTGTACCAGAAGGACACTCGTTCGACTATTTTCATAACAGCTTTATTTATAATATCCAGAAACTAAGAACAACCAATATGTTTCTCAACTCAAGAAGGAATAAAGAGAATGTGGTATGTTTATAAAATGGAACATTATTCATCTATTAAAACAGAAGCATCATGATGTTTACAGTCAAATGGATGGAACTGGAAACATGGTGTGTATGCACTTAAAAGTTGATATTAGCCATAATGTTCAAGACAATCATTCTCCAGAACAGAAATCCAAAGAAGCTAAGTTAGGAGGAAGAACTCAAGTGGGCATGCTTGAACTTTCTGTAATAGAGGGAGGAGACTAAATGGGGGAGGGGTGGTAATGGGAACAGGAGGGTTGAAATGGGGAAGGGCAGAGGGAGAATGTGCTGGGAGATACATTGAATTTACATAGGCAAAAGTATTTCTTGGTTGAGCTAGAAATTTAGGACAATGAAAATTCACAGAAATCTTTCATTGATACTGTAGCTAAGACTCCTATCAGTGGGGGAATATGAAAATGGAAATGGCCACATCCTATAACCAGGCGAGAGTTCCAATGAGCACAGTGGGACACCAACCCAGCCATAAAACAATCCTACAATTTGTCATGCTATAAGAGGTGCAAGGGTAAAGATAGAAGAGAAGTTGATTGTATGACCAAACAATGGCTGGCCGACCTTAAGAGTCATGCCAGGAGAGGGAGCCCACACTTGACCCTATTAATAATATTCTGCTATACTTGAAGACAGGAGCCTAGCACAACTCTCCTCTGAGAGGTTTTACCCAGCAACTCATGGAAACAGATATAGAGACCCACAGCCATATCTTAGGTGGGACTTGCAGAATCCTGTGGAAGAGGACAGGAAGAATTGTAGGTGCCAAGGAGGTCAAGAACATCACAAGAAAATACACATAATCCACTAACCTGGACCCACGGGGCAGACAGAGTCAGAACCACAAAACATAAAGCATGCATGTTACAGATCCTGGCCCTCTGTATATATGTAACAAATGCAAAGTTTGTTTACCTGTGGCATTCCTAAACCAGGAGAAAGGACTGTCTCTGACTGCATTGCCTTCCTTCCGTTCTCTTTCCCCTAACTGAGCTGCCTTGATAGTCATAATAGTAGAAGATTTGTCTAGTCCTACTGCAAATTTATATGCCAAGTAGGTTGATATCCATGGGAGGCCTCCCTTTTCTGAGGAGAAAGTGGGGGTGGTTGGAAAGAGGTGATGTGAGAGAGAGAGAGAGTAGGAGAGGAGGGAGGGGAAGCTGTGCTAGGGATATAAGGTAAATAAGTAAATTATTTCTCAAAAAATATAAAATAAAAGAAAGTAGATTGAGGAGCTAGGCCTTAATCAGCCTTCATCCATGTCCTCTGCCTTCAGGTCCTTGCTTTTTGTGTGTTCCTGCCCTGGCTTCCTTCAGTGATGGAATGTTAACTGGAAATATAAGCTGAAATATACTCTTTTCTCATTAAATTGATGCCAATTTAGTAATAACCATTTTTTTTTTGTCTAATTGTTTGGTTCTGCCATCAAGGATCTAATGGCCGATTCTTTCATCTGGAACTGGTCCTCGTCTTTTTCCTCAGGAAATGGCCTCAAGGGTACTTCACTTACTGCTCAGCTCTTGAGCCTGTATCTTGACTATGAAACTATGGCTCCTTCCGTAGCTTGGTTTATTTATTACCTCAAACTTGCTAAGATGACAATCTGTCAATTTATCAATTACGCCATCTAAGGAATCTATTTATCTCTTGCCTCTTTAATCGTTGCTAGTTTCTTTGTAATATAAATACATAAATAGATTGAAAGGTAGGTAACTAGAAAGGTAGAAATAAATATAAGTAGATAAATGCATGAGAAATGATTGATAAAAAGATACAGATGAAGAAAGATGATAGATAAATTGGATAGATAGATAGATAGATAGATAGATAGACGTCTGTCTATTTATCTAGGTTATAGATAAAGTTTACTGTGTGATGTATATTGTGGGATCAAAGAGGGATGTAGAAAATTCGGAGGATGTACCAGCAGGGGAATAAAATCTGGAGTTTAAAATTAATTAATTAATTAATTAATTAATAGACAACTTTTAAATAAAACTAAGTTAGAAAAAAACGAAAACTAAAACAAATGAATCTGAGTTCTAAGCCAGAGTTTTCAAGCAAAACAGAGTTGTCTTGGAAATTGCTTCCAATAAAACAACCACCATATCCTGTAAACATATGTTTATTTCATAAATTCTTATGTTTTCAGTAGATGCAAAATTATTTCTCTATTAGTGTTATGGTGTGCTCACATCAAAATATTTTATGCTGCCATTAACTAGTTAAATCTAAGGTTAGTGTGCAGATAGTGATTAGAATCAAAGGGACAATGAAGTATTAAAAAGGTCAAAATAAAAACTACAGAACATAAAAATTTTCAAAGCATCAAATTGCATATTGATGATACTTATCACCAGAGTTGTGTAAGATGCTAAATTTATATAGCATTGAACAATTAATTTATTCTCATCTTAATTTACATTTATTTACTCATATGAAAAACGTTTGGTCATTTGTTGTATTTCAATAGAGTACTTCTGGATAAATACTTAAACATTTAGAGATGAGTAGTTAAATCATATTTTGAAGTACAAAATTCTTCAAATCACATTCTCTACAATAATTTTATTTATTTTTCAATATTATTAACAAGTTCATCAAATGAATTATAATAACACATCTATTGGTAGTTTGAGTGAATAACATAATTGTGTTGAAACACTTGAGCAATTATATGTGATATTTAAGGTTTAAAATAATGTGATACTATTTAATGTTTATAAGTAAAATATAATTTCTAATAAGAGCAAAATGATAAAGTGATAGACAATTTTTATGAAGCATCATATCTTATATTTTCTGTTATTACTATTTTATATTACTTCACAACCAGTTTGCCTAAAAATTGTTCTTCATTTTCAAGATAATTGCTTTTTCAGTTGTATAAACATTTCTAGACTAATTGCTTCTAGAAATAAATAAAACCCCACAACACTAAAAATATACCACGGGACATTGCTTAGAAATCAGGTGTGTAATCCGGGTCTGATCCTTGCATGGCAATATAAGCTGTCTGCTTTGTTTCAAATATTATGGCAGCCATCATGCAGGAGCTAAGGCAATTCTTTGCACAAGATAAAGCACAATCTGGCACATTAAGAGATTGCAATAGCACTGCTGCTTATGTGAATAGAAACAAACCAAATATTTCCTTAGAGATGAAATCTAGTTGTTATCACATCTATTATCACGTCTCCAATGAAATGGTGTGTGTCTACATCTTCTTCAGCCTACATCTTCTTCTTTAATTATATGTGTGCATCACTAATCACTTGAGATAAACATGTGTGAAAATAAAATACGAGGGGTTTTATGAATCAAGGAATGCAGAGATATACATTGTGTGTCTCTAAATGCTTTTTCTGTTCTTTCAAAACTCACAATCCTCTCCATTTCTAGACCTTACCACAGACAGTGCTGTTCAGTTACTAATGAATTTTCAGTATCTCACTGATTCCATTACTATTATATGTCAAAGCAATTTTTTGACATATAATATGACTTGCCCTTTCAGTTCTGCACCTAAGTTGTGAGTTGGTCATAGTTACTGTATGATTTTGGTTTTTATTAATTCATAGCAGAGTAGTCAGCATTTGCTATAATTTGGTCAACATCTATTGTCAATCTCAATAAATCAATGGCTGATCTTAGAAACTGACACATTGGTGTAAATTAGTAAATTAGTAAATTCTATAAATCAGTCCTGTACCAAAGTGTTCAAGACTACTTCTCACTTTCTCTTCTATTAGATCCATGTGGACTTGAGTTTTGTACAAGGTGATAAATATGGATCTGTTTCTGTTCTACATGCAAACATGCAGTTAGGTTAGGAGCATTTGTTAAGATTATTTGCTCTTTCAAGTTCTGTGAAAAATTTTGTTGGAATTTTGATGGTGATTGCATTGAATCTGTACAATGTTTTGGGTAACGTTACCATTTTCACTATGTTAGTCCTAACTATCCATGAGCAAGAAAATTCTTTCCATATTCTGATATCTTCTTCAAGTTCTTTCTTAAGGGACTTAAAAGTTTTTGTCATAGAGATCTTTCACTTGCTTTATTAGACTTAGATACTTTATATTATTTTATGGCTATTATGAAGGATATTGTTTTCTTAATTTCTTTCTCAGCTGTGCAAAGACTAAAGAAAGGTGCTGATTTCTTTGAGTTAATTTTATATCCAGCCACTTTACTGATATAGTTTATCAGCTGTAGAAGTTCTCTGGTAGAAATTTTTGGGTTGTTTATGTATGCTATCATCTATGAATAATGATATTGAGAAGTCCTCCTTTGCAATTTGTATCCCTTTGATCTCCTTTATTGTCTTATTACTTTAGCTAGAACTTAAAGTATTATATTGAATAGACAGAAAAGAGAGTCATCAGCCTTGAATTGTCCCTAATTTTAGTAAGATTGTTTCAAGTTTCTCTCCATTTAATTTGATGTTGGTTATTGGTTTGCTGTAATTTGCTTTTATTGTATTTAGCTATGTGCCTTGAATCCCTGAACTACCCAAGATTTTTAACATGAAGTGGTATTGGAAAGGGGTGTTGCATCTAAAAAGATGATCATGTGATTTGAGTTTTTAGTTCAGTTTGTCTATATAGTGGATTACAATTGTGAGCTCTCAGAGACTGAGCCATCAACCAAAAAACACACATGGTCTGGAATGAGGTCCCCGGGGAATTTATAGGAGACATACAGCTCAGGTTTTTTTTTTTTTTTTTTTTTTTTTTTTTTTTTTTTTTTTAGGCCACCCAAAAACTGGGGAAGAGGCTCTCCCTAAAGCTGTAGCCTTACTGTGGTATCCTTGTCTGGCTTCAGTGGGAAATAATGGGCTAATTTGGCAGATTCTTAAATGTGCCAGGGTTTGAGGATGGGGGGTGTACCCTGTCAGAGGAAACAGGAATGGGTAAAAGGGTAAGGTCTCTGTTGGGGAGAGGAGACATGGAGGAGAGCAGCATTTGCGATGTAAATACATTTAAAAAATCAATAGGTCACAAAAAAATACAGAAAAACATTTGCATTTTAGATCTAATAGATCCATTTATGAGAGCTAGTTTCACTGTCTACTTGAATACATAGCTACAAACATTGCATTTTGAAATAAGCAATAAAATCTATAAAACACGAGCAGAGAAATAATTTGAAAAAAAATGAAAGTTTCTCAAATATGATGAAAATATATTAAGCAAGAGTCTATGTGTGTAGCAGTATTCATGGTAGATGTAAAACAATAGAAAATCTAAGAGAATCTCACAGACAAGGAAAGAGAAGAGAAACACTAAATTAGAGGTTGGAAACTTTGGAGAGAATCAGTGTCAATTTCACAGTGATCCTGAGTGTGTGCTTTAGATGTCACATGTACAGCTTAGCATTTCAGTTTTTTACTATTTACATGTAGGTGACTATGTTAACCACCATCTATTAGAGTCTTTTCTTGTGATGGTTGATGGACACACTAATTTTTGGGTGTGATAAAAAAATCATCAGGTATGGATTTAATACATGTCTTTTTAGACAAATGAAAATTGTAGTTTCTTTCCTCTTGGCCTACATCTTGTCTAATCAGATGTTCTTAATTTGACCTTGGTGCCAAGTACAGGTTGGTATAGTAGTAGGCCAGGACTCTAATCTAACTAGAAAATTGTTGGTTATTTCCCAACCTCTTGAAACCACTATAACCCCAGTGCATTTTATTTATGGAAAAAAGTGTTGGCTGAGCATTATAAAAAAAATGTTCCTCAGGCATTTATATTTCTTCTTCTGAGAACTCTGTTTATTGTACTATTTTTAAAGTGGAGTGTTTGTCTTTTTGGTATTTCATTTTTTAATTTCTTGTATATTGCTCCTAACTATCTAGGTTGGCATCTAGTAGATGAACCCCTTCATTTTTTATAATACCTTTCACTCCTTGTTACACAAAATATATATTGGATCAAGAGTTTTATTTATTAATGATTTGTTCTGCCTAGTAGGAGGAGTTTAGAAAGCTTTTTCCTGGGTCGGTGAATTCAGGTTTATTCCCTACTTTCTCTTATTCATCAGGTCCTAGGCATCCAGGATCATGTTTTAGACCTTAATACATTTGGAATATTAAGTATTAATACTTAATACATTTGGAGTATTAGTACATACATTCTATGCAGGATTGGAGACAAGGATTAAGTTTAATTCTTCTATGTGTAACTATTCAGTGTGACCAGAAATATTATGGTGAAGATGCTGGTTTCTTAAAAGCTTGTATTTTGGTACTCTGTAAAAAATCAGGTAACTACAGATTTTGGAAGCTGTACTAAACAGCTTCAGTTTTAGTCCATGAAACAGGGAATCTGTTTTGATGTCAGTACCAATTTGATTTTATCATTTAGGATGTGGCCATTTTCAGCAGTTTTTTTTTTTGTTTGTTTGTTTTTAGCTTTTCAAGATTGTTTTAACTAATCTGTGTTATTTATGTCCATATGCAATTTGAAATTTCTGTACAGATTTGAATTGGAACATTGATGGAAATTATAACAATTCTGTGAATCACTTTTGGAACTGATATTTTAACAATATCAATCCACCAATCAACAACATGGGAAATCTTTCCATCTTTCCATAATCCCTATTTAGGGTTTGCAGTGTTTTAGTTTTTTTTAATTGTATCTTTCACTTCTTTGGTTAGATCTCTTTTCATATTTTATTTTCTGTGGCTATTATAAATACTATTATTTTCTTGATTTTTTTAACATACCTCTACCCACATACTATAGTTTCTCCATTAGATATTATAAAAACAACATTGATTACCTTGCATATTCCTGGCATATAATCAAAATCCCAAGATTTATTATGAAATACTTTTCCATTTAATTTATTGCTACAAATCTCAATGCTACTCTAATTTTTAAATTGTAATTTGATGTCCTTTACTGACTAGAATTTTATCTTTTTTGACATATTTGCAAACATTTTAACATGCCTACTTATATGATATATTTTATTTTTTATAATTAGATACTTTCTTTATTTACATTTCAAATGTTATCCCCTTCCCTCATTTCCCCACCGAAAACACCCTATTCCATCAACCCACACACACACCCACTCACCAACCTACCCACTCCCATTCCCTGTCCTATCATTCCCCTACACTGGGCATCTACTCTTACTGATGTCCAATAGGCTATCCTCTGTTACATATGCTGCTGGAGCTACAGGTCCCATCCGTATGTACTCTTTGGTTTGTGGCTTAGTCCCTGGGAGCTCTGGAGATACTGGTTGGTTCATGTTATTTTTCCTCCTGTGGGACTGCAAACCCCTTCAGCTATTTGGGTCCTTTTTCTAGCACCTCCATTGGGAACCCTGTGCTCAGTCCAGTGGTCGACTGTGAGCATCCACTTCTGTATTTGTTAGGCACTGGCAGAGCCTCTCGGGAGACAGCTATGTCAGGCTCCTGTCAGCAAGCACGTGCTAGCATCAACAATAGTATCTGGGTTTTGTAACTGTATATGGGATGGATTCCCAGGTGGGGCAGTCTCTGGATGGCCTTTCCTTCAGTCTCTGCTCTACACTTTGTCGCTGTATCTCTTGCCATGGGTATTGTGATCCCTCTTCTAAGAAGGACTGAAGTATCCACACTTTGGTCTTTCTTTTTCTTGAACTTCATGTGGTCATGTAATTTAATAGGTTTAGTGTAAAATACTGCTGGAACAGAAAATGCACATAGGGTGACATCCTGTACTACTAATTATGAATGGTTTAGTGCTGTATATATAAGATGGGAATGACCTATGCCTGCAATCTTACAAAGATTTATTTGCAACCAGCAGGGTGAAATACAAGGGCACAATACTTTTACAGTTTTCCTACAGTTGATTCCTGAATTTGATCTTCCCCACATCTTGAGAATTGCAAACCATCTGTTTGCAGGTATATCAGGTGGAGAGAGTCATGATCCTCCATTTTTGTACTATATAGGAGCAGTTTGAAGCCTGGTTTTAATGTTCATTCTTGTAGAAAAATGTAAATGTCTACATGATTGACAGATGTACGGGCTGGTTTTGAGTGTCAACTTGACACAGGCTGGAGTTATCACAGAGAAAGAAGCTTCATTTGGGGAAGTGCCTCCATGAGATCCAACTGTGAGGCATTTTTTTAGTGATCAGGGGCCAGGGCCCCTTGTGAGTGATACCACCTTTGTGCTGGTGTTCTTGGGTTCTATAAGAGAGCAGGCTGAGCAAGCCAGGGGAAGCAAGCCAGTAAAGAACATCTCTCCATGGCCTCTGCATCAGCTCCTGCTTCCTAACCTGCTTGAGTTCCAGCAGTGACTTCTTTTAGTGATGAACTGCAATGTGGAAGTGTAAGCTCAATAAACCCTTTCCTCCCCAACTTGCTTCTTGGTCATGATGTTTGTGCAGGAATAGAAACCCTGACTAAGACAACAGACAAGGATGAAGAATTGATAGGCAAACCTGTTAAAGGCAATATGGAAATCACATATAGTATCAATATTAAATGTGACTATATAGCTATAATAACATTATATAAATAAAATAGTGTATTATATTATATGATAGAGAAGATACAGTTACATTTTTTATAGACAGACATTTCATATTTTATGTACGTGTTCTTGATCTATTTTGATGTTTTTTAAATTTCATATTATTTTTTGTATTCTGTAGTCTCTCTGGTTGGATTAACACAACATCTCACCTCAATATTACTGCAGCCAGTTTTGTTCTCCCAAAGAGCTTTGATTTCTATTTAGCTTGGACATTTCTCTGGTAACTACATCATTAAATGAAGTGGTTAAAACATTGGGAAAAACAACTATGTGACATTTGTAGCTTCAGGTAATTTCCAAGAGTAATTAAACACATCTTATTTAATTATAAGCAGTATTTGTAAATTTTTAGCTATTTATTAATTTACTCAATATTTGTTTTCTAAATTCTTAAAAAAAGATTATCATAATATATACTATTTCCACCAAAGATGCATGATTTTTGGATCTCTTCACCTGTATTTAATTGATAGAAACACATTGTATTAACTATTTTAAAAATATTATCACAGTACATATGTATCAAAACCATAAAATGCTTACAATTGCGATGAGAGTTTAATCATACAATTGATAATAATAATTTCAAATAGCCTGGTTTCTTTTAATCCCAGCACTTAGTAGACATGAGTAGGCTTGTGTTGCAGACCACGCTGCTCTACATAGTGAGTTTCAGACCAAGCAGGGATATATGCACATTTATTGAGATACTGAGATCCTGTCTCAAAACAAGGAACACCATAAGCCCAAGGCTTGTCTTAATCTATTTTAGGTTCCTGATTTTTGTTTGGTTTTATTGTGTTTTGTTTTATTTTGTTTTGTTCTGTGTGTGTCTGTTTGTCCTTGTGTGTTTCTTTGAACTGACACTGAGACATTTAATTGCACTAAGAATCTTATAATTGAAGTACATCCACAACCTTAGCTGTTAAACTTAGTGGTTTGTCTAAGAGGGGAACTTTTCTTTAAAATTCCCAAATAATGTAAGTACATGATGACAATAGTTGATTTTGATTTAAGCACAAACAATCCTTACTGCCTTAGAGTAGATGAAGGGATTTTACTTGTAGCGTTCCCTTCCTGCAGCATGGATGTGCTGTCTGTGCTCCGCCTTCCAGAGATGCACTGAAATGTTATTCTGAGCTAGAGTGGACAAAGTATGGAAGGCTCAGGCATCATTGCAAAATCTAAGGTGCATTTTTTCACAGTCTTCTGTAGAACACTTGACATTAAAATATGCACACCTTATATGTGGTTTTTTTTTCTGAATAATGAAAATTGATTTCATGCCATCATCTGCAGTTGTCACGCTGTTTGACAGGAAATAAGGTGGCAAAATGTAATTATAAAATATACTCTGGAGTCTCTGGCTGTGTACTTTAACCTTTTTAGTATTCTGAATTTCAACAGATGGTCATTCTTGCTCTTCCCAACAGGGGTTTCGGTTTTTAAATAGGAGAGAAATGTCCATCCAATCAAATACGGAACTCTGAAAAGGTCAAATTAGTATAGTACATGGCAGTTATTCTCAGAATGTATTAAACATTAACAATCTGACAGCTTATTCTTTTGACACAATGTAAGACAACTTTCCACATGAGAAAGCTTTCAACAAGAAAGAAAAATGCAAGTCATTTGACATTTTCTGTTACAACCTTTGCTACACACAAATCACAGAATAAACTCTCAATACTAGATTATTATTTTTAGAAGAATATCCTAGAGATTAAAAACTTTCATGAACACTAATGTTAAACCTATGTCTGTAATTGTAAACACAAACACACATACATATATTTGCTATTTTGGGAAATGAATAGTGAAAATAGCACACAAATATCCTTTTAGACATGACATTTCATTTTATATTTTATAACATCAATATTCATATCTTTTCAATTTAATAAATTTCATTTTAAATGATACCTTTAATGAATTTACAATATAATTTTTTGAAAGCATGTACAGTTTGTAACATTTTAACTTCCTTAAGTATTTAACCTTAAGCATTGTTTTAGTATACATTACAAAAATATTTCTTTCAGATTTTGGAACTATATACTAAAGTTCACCTTAGAAAATGCTGGCAAAATAAACCATGATAGATAAGTATGTATTTGATAGAAAGATAGGTAGATGATTGTAAGATAGATAACATTAATCTCAAAAGTATAAATTTAAAATGTTATTTAAATTCACACATATTTATACTTTCTTTTTCTTTATTTAATCATTTTTTTGAATTTGAAATACTTTAATTAATGAATTAATTTGTTCAAATGCAGAAAGTTAATGACCTCTTTCATAGATGAGTACTCCCATTGAATCATCTGGATTATGGGAAAGCACAAGTAATAAGATTTGGCATAACAGTTGTAAATACTGAATTTTATTAAAACAACAATTTCCCTGGCTTCTATATTTATATAACAAAATACTGTAAACATTTTTATTTTGTCTTACAGATACTAACTACTTTTTTTGGTCAAAGTCATTTGTTTCATTTATATGAGTACACTCATGTAGCTATTATCAGATATATGAGAAGAGGGCATCAGATCCCATTACAGATGGTTGTGAGCCACCATGTGGTTGCTGAATTAAACTAGGACCTCTGTTAGTGCTCTTAAACACTGAGCAATCTCTGCTGTCCCCAGATACTTAAAACTATCAGATCTACAACATGAACAGAAAACTTCACCCACAAAAGAGTGCCTCCCATCTGCCCACAACTGTTATACACAGTAAGATTTAGTTGTATGTGTTGACTCACATGGGACCATGCATATGGAATTCTGTGGTATGTCCTTCTGCTTTGATATAACAAAATATACATAATGGTGGTCTTAGTTAAGGATTTACTGCTGTGAAGTAAATGACCAAAGCAAGTCTTATAAAGGACAACATATATTTGGGGCTAGATTACAGGTTTAGAGATTCAGTCCAATAGTCTCAAGATGGGAAAATGGTAGCATCTAGGCAGGCACGATTCAGACAGAACTTAGAGTTCTACATCTTCATATTATGGCTGCTAGTGGAAGACTGATTTCCAGGATGAGGGACATATAGCTTACACTCACAGTGACACACCAACTCAAACAGGGCCACAACTGCTCTAAAAGGGCCATGCTTATACTAACAGGGCCATACCTTCTAATAGTGCTACTCCATGGACTGAGCATATGCAAACCATCACAACAATAAATAGTAACTCATAAATTGGGTGATATTATACAAGCATACAAGAGTAGCATATATATTTTAAAATAATGCTGTGATACTATTTGTACATTATGTAAGTTTGAATAAACCACGTTCTCCTTAAAGCTACATCTTTCTTCTTACTAATTTTTCAATGTAATATACTATTCAAATGTCACCTGAGTAACAACTGCCCACTATGGAAATTAAGATATCCAATATTACTTTAAAGTGTGCAGAGGTATTAAAACCCAGACTTGTATAGACAGCATCCCAGTGGTTACTCACTTAGTAGTGAATAATAGATAGGAAGTATTTCTGTGATTTAGCCTACTAAAGAGCATTATATGACTTAAATATACACTGACTAATTTGTTAAGAGTTCACATGGAAATTTTGTTTGAAAATTTTCTATTTCAAAATACATAGAAGTTAAAAGAATTCATCTTTTACTGGAACATGTAATATGTTAAAACTTGCTGGAAATGAGGTAGAAGAATACCTGGCAATTGTTAAGAGTAGACATAGAAAGAAACACAGCAAGGACAGGTCACAAATATGAAGAGCATGTGTGTGGACATAATCTAATAAAACTACCTTGTTTTCTCAACATCGTAAGAAAAAACTAAAAAGATCCATAAAATGTGGTAGACAATTCCAATATTTAAGTATGAAATTCATGTTATCAGAGATGAGTTAGTGAGTACTCTGCCTTGTAACCTTATACCATGTAATACTTCAGAATGGACAAGTGAGATTTGATGGAACGTTGATTATTTGTAAGGGTACTCTGGTAATAGTGAAATCTTAGTCAACATTCCTATATTTCATAAGAGATTACCAGAAGAGCTATGCTTAATATGAAACAGGCCCATACTATGTTCAATATCTCATATATTGAGAAAAAGGATGAATATAATTATATCTTTTGTCAAACATTTACATTGGGAAACACATACAGAAAGTATATGAATGTGAGAATTAGGGTAAAAGTAATGAGACAGGTGACTATACAGTCCATGAAACAGATTATAAATTAATATGAGGAATTAAATAAAAATTACTAAATAAATTAGGCTTTGTATGGGTTCTTACTCAGTTTTTGTTGTATATTTTTTGTTTTATTTTTGTTATATTTTACAAAAGGAAAAAGAATGCTAAATTAAAATAAAACTGAGACTATGTGAAGAATTAAGAAATTAGTTAAAACTAACTCCAATCTCTAAAATACTAAAAATAACTAGGGTACAAAAATATAAATACATTGAATTAACTGACATCTCTATGATACTGTTTATCTATATTACTGTCTTAGTTTATTATTTCATTTATTAACTGCCCTCTTAGAGGCTCTACCCAGATGCTGACTAAAACAGATGGATGTACCCACAGCCAAACATGCAATGGAGGTCAAGGACTGTTATGGAAGAGTTGGGGGAAGGATTAAAAGCACTGAAGGGGATAGAAACTTCACAAGAATGTCCACAAGAGTCAACTAACCTGAAACCCTGGGAGCACTCAGAGCCTGAGCACCAACCAAAGGGCACACAGAGCTTAGACCGAGGCACTAGGCATGTATGCAGCAGATGTGCAGCTCAATCTTCATGTGGGACCCCCAACAGCTGTACAGAGAGGCTGTCTCTAAAGCTTTAACTTGACTATGAAATCCATTCCCCAACAAGGTTGACTTGTCTGGCCTAATCTTTCAGAGACTTGATATGCCACAGTGGGAGTTGGGGTTACCCAATGGGGGCTCCACCCTCTGAGAGGTGAAGGGGAGGGAGTATGGTGGAGGGACTTCATGAGGGAGAACTTGGAGGGGGCCAGTGTTTGGGATATAAATAAATAAATAAATAAATAAATAAATAAATAAATATTAAAACACATATACATATTAACAATACATGTATTTTTGCACACATACAAACATTACACATGCATATGTATATTATATATATTTAATTAATTTATTTATATATCACATGAATATATGGAGTTCTATTTAGATGCTACTAGCATAATAAACATTCTCAAATTTGATATATCCACTGAACTTGTGTTTATAAAAACATAGGTATATGTACATTCTACATGGTCTGGCAAATATTAATATTTCATTGAGCCTCTGTTGTAGGTTTTGACACCACGAAGCATTTGCTTATTTGTATTTTTCTGTTACAGTTTGTTTTTTTTATGTTCTCATGTATAAAGATATATTTAGATTTTGATGTTTGTTAGTTGAAAGATTGCCATCAAGTTAAAGTGTAGATTTTAGTTCTTGAACTTATTCCTTGATTATTTCCTTTGCTCATATAATGTCAGAAGAAAACAACTCATGGGTCCATCCTCTTTTATCTGTGCAAAATTATTAGGAACTTTGAGAAGTGATTAGAAATTGATGCCACCCAATAGCAAAGGCAATTAGTGTTTTATTCCTAAAATAATATTCTTGTTAACTGAAAATATGTATAGGATTGTCTCCCATGCCACAGCAAAAAAGCAGAGACGACTCACTGAATTACCTCATCCATTAAGTTCTAATTAGCAAATATGCATTGTTGGTAAGGTTCATTAACTCCTATATGTATTCAATTGTTATTAATACATTTGCAAGTAACCATTTGTTGTTTATATTTTTGCATGTCATGGCACATTATTAAGTCAGTAAATTTTACCTTGAAAATAATAAGTTGTGGTTACAAAATGTGATAAAATATTAATGTATTATAATTTAAAATTATGTACTAACTTAATCAATTCACTTTGGCTTTCACATGTTTTGTCTACAACACATAATCACATGCAAAAGAAAGGAGTTGAGGATTTATGAGTTTCCTCCTACAGAACTAGAAGTGATGAGGGAGCAATGTGCTGACCATTAAGGAAGAACAGCCAGTTCTAAGTCATTGGATCAATTATTAACCCTGACTGTGCTCATCTTGCTTTATCCACATTTGGAGAATGCATCCTCCTGTCCACTGCTTGCTGCATCAACCCTTTCTGGCATCCCCAGAACCAAACAGCAGTGAGCAAAGATGTGTTTCGATTCAGGTTGTTAGACAACAGATGACATTACACATTGCAATTTCTATTGCAACATTATTTGTCTATTATTTCCTGTGCAAGAATTTTATCTCTGATGCCTAAAGCCTTGGGCAATGGAGTATTCATTCCTCAAGAATGTAATGAATTATTTTTTCTCCATTTTAATAATATGATTTACAGCTACTTTTTCATCTACTGCATAAACTCAAAAAATTTAGTCTAATCCAGAAAACTTAAACAGCTCTATTGCATCAATATGTAAAAATATATATCATTAAGTATTAATTTTATTATATTTATCTGTAATCTAAGATTATTTGTAGGTTCTCTTTTCCAGAAAGATAATATTTCTACTCACCTTTGTGCTTAACTATGAAAGCTTTGCACCTGGAGTACTACAACGCTTCCTAATGTACTTCGGATTCTTTGCAACCTCTTTATTTGTATCAGCCAAGAAGTCATTAATCCTCTCCCAGTCTACCCACTCATATTTCCTCAGCTCATTCCTCATCCCCTGTCTCCAAGAGCATGTTGCCCCCTTTACCAGGCCTTCCCAATTCCTGGGGCCTCAAGTCTCTCAAGGTTTAGATGCAATTTCTCTCATTGAGGCCAGACAAGACAGTCCTCTACTGTATATGTGTGTGGGGCCTGGGACCAGCTAGTGTACCCTGGTTGGTAGCTCAGTATCTGAGAGATCTAGGGAGTCTGGGTTAGTTGAAACTGCTGGTCTTCTTATGGGGTTGCCCTCCTCCTCAGCTTCATCCAACTTTTCCCTATTTTTCAATCCCCCCAATCTATCAAAGGTAATTGTAAATTTTATAAGTTCCTGGTTTGCTTAAAATGTTTTTACTTCCATTAAAACCCATATTATCTCTGATATTATTTAATAATAGATTTTTTTAGACACAGACATTTAGTGGCTGATATACATGATGCAGAACACACTCACACACACACACACACACACACACACAAAGAGAGGCAGGGAAGAGAGGGAGGGAAGAGAGACTGGACAGGGAGAAGGAGAGGGATGTGGAGGGAGAAACTTTTAACTCCATACTTGCTTGTCTAGTTAGTGTTTCTACTTCTGCACAAATATCATGAACAAGAAGCAAGTTGTGGAGGAAAGGGTTTATTCAGCTTACACTTCCACACTGCTGTTCATCAATAAAGGAAGTCAGGACTAGAACTCATGCAGGTCAGGATGCTGGAGATGATGAAGAGTCCATGGAGGGATGTTACTGGCTTGCTTCCCTGGCTTGCTTGGCTAGTTTTCTTATGGAACCCAAGACTACCAGCCCAGGGATAGCACCACCCACAATGGACCCTTCCACCCTTGATCACTAACTTGAGAAAATGCCTTATAGCTGGATTTCATAGAGGCATTTCCTCAAGAAAGGGTCCCTCCTCTGTGAAAACTCCAGATTGTGTCAAGCTGACACACACCACAAGCCAGTGCACTGCTCCTTATGCACCATGCTGTGTACATTTCTTTCCTTATTCAGTGATAATATCTTATAATCTCACATGCCTGCTTGTGAAAATTGTCAAAGGCCCTTCAATTCAACAGCAGTTTCCTTTCTGTTCTCTTTTACTGTTCCATTCACTGCATGTTAAGCATGAATTACCTGAACATCTTTGACTTTTTCTGCTAGAGTTCATATCCTCTGAAGTACTAACTCTAGATAACACTGTTATACAACAATTTCCAGCCTTCTCTTTTCTGAAAGGAAATGGATGTGTGGATCTGGGGGTGGGACGATTGGAGAAATGTGGAAGGGCAAAATGACTGTGAGATCTATTGTATGAACAAAAAATAAATAAATAAAATTTCATGAATAACTGAAATCAAGGAGGATCTCGCTAAACAAAAACACAGGCTATTCTTATTATTTTTTATGAGTCCAGTCTACAAATATATTCAATTCATAAACACTGCTTTGGCCCCTAATATGAGAGATAATACCAAGCATTCAAAAAATAATGCTGAACAAGATCTCATCTTCGCAAATCTTAATTTTTAAGTTAGAAATCAGAAAACAATATATACATGAATTTTAATGAAGAAATAAAACCACCAGTGCGTACAAAGTAAAATGGGTGGCAATTATGTGATCAATTCTCCCATATAAGATAGGTTTCAGCTTAGACATCCAACAGGATATGAAGATCTAGCTAAAAGCTGATTGTTTTTTAAAGGAACAAAAGATTTCAAGAGACAATCAAAGCAAGAAAAAACCAATACAATGAATTATAAAGGAAATACATTTAAGAGAATATATCTCTGTTATTTAGCATCCTAATTTTACCTATCTAATGTTTTTTGGTTCTTGAAATTTTTTATTGAACATAAAGAATATTCATTATCTATTTTTGAATAACAAGAATTGCAAAGAAGATTTAGTATTATTTTATTAATAAGATATCATTATGGTAAGAGTATTAGACTGACATATACTATACATCATGTATGAATCGGTTGTGCATGTTTAGATTTTATTTAGTTTGATTAGGTAACACCACACATATTTATATTTGAAGAGGAACATAGCCAGTTTAGAAAAGTCATTAACAAATTTGGTACTTAGTTTTCCAACTCTGATATGAACTGTGACATGCTCTTTATCTATGTGTAGAAATAATGGAGGGAAATACAGAATAATATGAGGCATTTCAGGAATATATCATGAATGTTGTAAGAATTTATTTTGTTTCAAAACTACTCAGTTATTTCTCATCAGGTGATTTAAATATTCTCCAACTAAAGTGATAATATTGAATCTGTTTCTTGATATTTATATAGAAAGATAAAGTTTATTAAGTTGTTTTATTAAATGATTAAAGATAGATAAATATTCTTTGCTATTTTTTTCTGAGACCATTAAGCACCACTGTTTTTATTGTGCAAAATACTTCTGAACATTAAAAAGATAATTTTAAGCAATTTATTTATGCTTTGTTCCTTTGTATTGTTGAACATAATAATACACTATTTAATTACTATAATTTTGGCTTTTCAAGAATCAACTGCTTTTATTTTATTTTATATTTTTACTTTATTATTTTTTCTTCATAATGGTATTTTTATTGGTTATTTTATTTATTTACATTTCAAATGTCCCCCTTCCCAATTTCCTTCCCACAGGTCCCCACCCCCTTGCCCTCCCCTGCCTATGAGGGTGCTTCCCTACCCACCCACCCACTCCTGACTCAATGCGTTAATATTCCCCTATCCTGGGTCATCATGTCTCCACAGGACCAAGGGACTCCCCTTCCAGTGATGCCAGATAAGGTGATCCTCTGCTATATATCCAGCTGGAGCCATGGTCTCCCCCCCCCCCTTATGAATTCTTTGATTGTTGGTTTAATCTCTGGGAACTTTGGGTGGTCTGATTGGTTGATATTGTTGTTCTTCTTATGGAGTTGCACTCCCCTTCACCTCCTACAGTCCTTGCCCTAACTTATGCATTGGGATCTCCCTGCTCAGTTTGATGTTTGACAATATACATCTGCATTTGTCTTGGTCGGGCCCTTGCAGAGCTTCTCAGGAGACAGCCATATCAGGCTCCCTTCAGTAAGCACTTCTTGGCATTAGTAACAGGGTCTGAGTTCGGTGTCTGCAGATGGGATGGATCCCTAGGTGGGGCTTCTCTGGATGGGCTTTCCTTCAGTCTCTATGTTGCTCTTTTTCCCTGCATTTCTTTTTGAGAAGAGGAATTCTGGATTAATATTTTTGAGGTGGGTAGGTGGCCCCATTCCTCAACCAGGGCCTATGCTTATCCACTGGATATAGTCTCTACAGGTTCTTTCTCCCCTTTGTTGGGTATTTAGGCTAATGTCTTCCCTGTTGGGTCCTGGGAACCTCTTGGGTCCCTGGCATCTGGGACATTCTAGTGGCTACCCCCAGAGTTTTGCACTTTAAATAAATGCTACAGTCATGGCATTTAGAATAGTTTTATTCAGAATATTTTGATTTACTTGATATTATTAAGTGAATATTGTAGATATTTTTTTCTTTTAACCATGAATAATCTCTGTCCACTGATAGGAAAACAAAGTCAAAACAAGTTGTCAAGTGTTGATTAGAAAAATTATTTCAAAAGTCTTGCGATTACAGAAGCAACTCATATTTATAAAGCAAATCACAATATCTTATGACTGACCAAAGTACAAATAAATATAATATCATGGAGACAAATAGAAGAATTTCACATGTAATAAAGGAACATTTTTAATTTATTAATAGTCATTTCTTAAATGTAAATATTAATGAGTTAACTTGTTTTTAAAAGCAAAATAGCCACTGTGATATTAAGTTGTTGCCTTCATGGGAAATATTTTACCATTTCCAGCTAATGGTTTCTCGGTTTAAACAAATTTTAACTGTTTGAAAACACCAATCATTTTGATAGCTGTGTGTGGTACATTAATAGACCTATATATATAGAGATATTCATGTACTCTTATAAGTAATTCAAAGATTTCCAATAATTAGAAGCATCAGAAGGAGCATTCTGATCCTAAGTTGCTAATAATTAATTATTAGGTCTTTGTGCATGAAAATAAATATCTACAATATGAACCTAAGAATAAAACTCACTTTGTTACTCTTTGTATTACTTACTTGTAATACTTATTTGTATTGTACATTCCTAGCTCTATGCCTATTTTACAATATGGTGTGCCTCCAATGACATTTCAAAGTAGAATTGAAAGAATATTGGTACCCTCACATTCTGGGAGGAGAGCACCATCTGATGCTCACCTCAGGCTTTTCAGTCACTTTATTCATCTATCATATTTCAATGGAATAAGAAAGCTACTGCTTTTCTCTAATACAGACTGTTTAAAAAATGAAGGCAGTTGTAAGCAGCACTTGAGATTATTTTGACCTTGAGAATCAATCATCCAAGCTGTCACTGGGTTCTACAGCTGCTGGTGTTTGTGAACATAAAAAGAAGTGAAGATCAACTGAAGGACTTGATTAGATGACTACAAAGTTGCTATCAAGCTCCAACATTGCAAACTACAGAGATGTCTATCTAGATGTATCTATAGCTACACATGTAGAAATATGTATAAATAGAGAGAGATGTGGGGAAAAAAGAACTCAAGAGAACAGTAAAAGTAAAACTGTGTTTACATCCAGGTTTTATGTATAGAAGTTATATATGTTATTTAAATAATACATTAAAACTTTAATGAGAGCAAATGATAATAGCAAATGATGGTCTAATACAAGAATATTGTACAGGCAAACATATATAAAATGTCTATATCTATGATATAATAAATAAATTGTGTACTGGATAATAACATATTAAAATATCTACTTATTTCAAAAGGAAGATTTGGAATTGATGGGGACAGTAGAAAAAAATGCTAAATTTTGTTTACAATATAAATGGTGATAGAATGTAGTAAAACATGTAAACTCAGAAAGGATTTTATATTTTCACGTTTGCTGTATTTTCTACTCATTATTTGTGGTTAGAAAGTGAAACAAAACATCTCTAACACATAAAAGCAAAGCAAACAAACAAAAAATGGGGCATACTGGGGAGTATATAAGAAACGTTATGCTAGGTCCTTATACTTCCACTGGGAGTCCTACTTGACTATTGGGGGTGACCAATTCAAGCTACATATCCTCCACTGCTAGGAGTCACAACTAGTGTGAGCCCCATAATCTCCCTGTAGGCTCCCCCATTCCAAGCCTCCAGTTGGTCCCAGAGATATCCCTCCCAATCCTTCTAGTCTAGAAAAATTTTATTCACTCACTCTGCCCTCTCTTCCCAGCTCTCCCTACTACAGATGTCTCCTATCACATATGTGTCCCTATTCCCTCTCCCACTGAGTTCCCTCTTCATCTACCTCCAATTACCATGTTGTTTCCCCTTCTGAATGAGATTCAAGCATCCTCCTTTAGGCCCTCCATGTTAAATAGCTTCTTTGGGCCTTTGAATTGCATCAAGTGTGTCCTGAATATTATGGCAAATGTTCAGGTGTTAGTGAGTACCTACCAACCAGGTCTCAGTAACCTAACCAAGGATGATATTTTAAAGGGTTTTTTTTATGTTTTTATTTTATTTTTTAAATTAGTTATACTCTTTATTTACATTTCAAATGATTTCCCCTTTCCTGGTCCCCTCCCGAAAGGCCCATAAGCCATCTTCCCCTCTTCTGTTCCCCAATCAACCCCCTCCTGCTTCCCTATCCTGGCATCCCCCTACACTGCTGCATCAAGCCTTTTCAGGACAAGGGGCCTCTCCTCCCTTTGATGTTCAACAAGGCCATCCTCTGTTGCCTATACATCTGGAGCCATGGGTAACATCATGTGTATTATCTGGTTGATGATTTTGCCCCTGGGAGCTCTGGGAGTACTGGGTTGCTCATATCATTGTTGTTCCTGACTTGCAAACACCTTCAACTCATTGGGTCCTTTCTTTAGCTCCCCCACTGGGCACCCTGTGCTCAATTCAAAGAGAGTGTCCCCCTCTTTATTTTTCATGCACTAGTAGAGTGTCCCTGGTGCCAGTTATACCCAGCTCCAATCAGCAAGTACTTGTGGTATTGATCATTTTGTCTGGGTTTTGTAACTGTATAAGGGATGGATCACTAGGTGGGGTAGTCTCTAGATGGTCCTTCCCTCAGTCTCTGCTCCACACATTGTCTCTATATCTCCTTCTTTGGGGATTTTGTTCCTCCTTCTAAGAAGGACCAGAATATTCATATTCTGTTCTTCCTTCTTCTTGTGCATCATTTTATATGTGAATTTTGTCTTAGATATTCCAAGCTGCTGGACTAATATTTTAAAGTTTTATTAATTTGGCTGAAAATACAGCGATGACTGTCTTAGTTTGAGTTTCATTGCTACCAAGATACACAATGAGCAAAGCAACTTTTACAAAGGCAAACACTTACTTGGGGCTGAATTACAGTTTCAGACGTTAAATCTATTATCATCACGGTGAGAAGGGGGCAGCTAAGCAGACATGGTGCTTTGAGTTCTGCATTCTGATCAGAAGACAGCCAGGAAGAGATTGACTCTTTCACACAGGAAGGAGATTGACCACTGGGATCCCTCAAAGCTCACCTACATAGTGATACACTTCCTCCAATAAGGCTACACCTCCTAATAGTAGCACTTAAATATGGACAAAGCATAATTAAACTACCAAAATATTCTTATTTAATAGCTAGGCAGTATTGCATTGCATAAATGAAACACATTTTCTTTATTCATTCTTCATTTGAGTGACCTCTGAGCTGTCTCTCATTTCTGTCTGTGATACATAAACATGCTATGAACATAGTGTATTTATGGGACAGTGGAACATCTTTTGTGTATATGTCCATGAGTGGTATAGCTAAATCTTGAAGTAGAACTATTCCCAATTTCCTGAGAAACTAGCAAATTGATTTTCAGTGATGTAAAAGTTTTTACTCCTACCATCAATGGAGGAGTGTTAACCTTGTTCTACATCCTTGTCAGCATCTGTTGTTCCTTGAATTTTTGATCTTAGCTCTTCTAATGGTTGTAAGGTGGAATCAGAGTCATTTTGATTTGCATTTCTCTGAAGACTAAGGACATTGAACATTTCTTTGTTTCTCGGCCATCAGAAATTCTTCTGTTGAGAATTCTGGGTTTAGCTTTATAACTCATTTATTAATTGGGTAATTTGGTTTGCTGTTGTCTAACATCTTGAGTTCTTTATACAGTTCAGATTTTAGCCCTTTGTTGAATGTAGGGCTGTAGAAGATCTTTTCCCATTCTGTAGGCTAGTGTTTTATTCTATTGATGGTATGCTTTACTTTACAGATGAATTTTAGTTTCATGAGGTACCATTTATTGATTTTTAATCCTAGTGACTGAGCTATTTGTGTTCTGTTCAGGAACACAATGCATTCGAGGCTATTAGCTTTTTCTTCTAGTATATTAGTGTATCTGGTTTTATATTCAGGTTTTTGATATACTTAGATCTGAGTTTTATGCAGGGTAATAAATATGGATTTATTTGCCTTCTTCTGCATGCATACATATAGTTAGACTAGCATAATTTGTGTAAAATGCTTTCTTTTCCATCGTATTGTTTTGTCTTCTTTGTCACAAATATTGTTTGGTAGGTATGTGGAGTTATTTCTGGGACTTATATTTAATTCCCTAGATCAACCTGTCTGTATCTATACCAATACCATACAGTTTTTATTACTATTGCCGCCTTGTAGTACATCTTGAAATCAGGGATGGTGATACCACTAACTTTCTTTTTTTTTGATCTGAAGTTAAGTATTGTTTGTTAAAGGTCTCTAAAGAACTGTTTGGAATTTTGATGGGAATTGCATCTAATCCAGAGACTACATTTGGTAAGATGGTCATTTTACTTGCAAATGTATGCTGGACCTAGGCCCTCCATAGACACATATGTGCGGCATGTACATGTTGGGCTTCACACAGGTTGCTGTAAATAGGCTGTCCCTGACTCTGTTGCCTGCTTATGAATCTTGTTCCCCTAAGTGGGCTGCCTTGAATGCCTCACAGGAAGAGGAGGTGCCTAGTCCTGCAGTGGCCTGATGTGCCATGGTGCATTGGCATCCAAAGGATTCCTCCACCTTACAGAAGTGAAGGGGAGAGAGAGGCTGGGAGAGGGGATGTCTGAAGGGGCCTACAAAGAGAGAGGAAGCTGTGATTGGCATATAAAGTGAATGAATGAATGAATGAATGAATGAATGATGGAATCAATGAATCAATCAATGAATCAATCAATAAATTATATATTTTATAATATATATGCATATTTTAGGGCAAAACATTTGTCCTTGGACAACTAATTTTTGTGCTCTTGCCTATAGAGAGACATCCCTTTACCTTATCCCAGATTTCCTCCATTATGAACAGATTTTTGTACAGTATGGATGCCTCCTAGGGAGCCAAGGTTGGTGAGGCTTAACATGTAGCTTTTGATTACTAGGGGATGTAATCTAACATGATTACATCCTTGATCCTTGGTGTTTAAAATCTTTCTGTCCCCTCTTCAGCTGTGTGCCAAAAGACTTAGATTTGCTAATGTTTTGTAGATATAAAATTTGGGAGAAGGTTATATACCTCTGAATTTTGTATGTCATGGAATGTCTGTGAGGATAACTGACTTTTTCTGCTTTTTTGTTTGTTTGTTTGTTTGTTTTCTGGTATCAACTGTAGTCAGATATGACCAAGGGCCTTGCTCCAAGGGCTAATTTTTTTCAGTGAATGAAGAATAGATGAGCAAGGAAGAAAGAAGATTTTAGCAAAAGTATTGATTAGGGAATCATGTGGATATTAATAATTTATATTTAGTTTTCTTTCCTTTGAAAGAAATTAATATTCACCATTATTATTATTATTATATTTTATTGTGGTTTTTTTTTCAAGACAGGGTTTCTCTGTGTAGCCTTGACTGTCCTGGAAGTCACTCTGTAGACCAGGTTGGCCTTGAACTCAGAGATCCGCCTGCTTCTGCCTCCCAGGTGCTGGTATTAAAGTCATGAGCCACCATTGCCTGTCTCATTCACCATTTCATAAATTAACTTGTAATATACTTATTTCTGGTGGTCATGAGTAAATCAGAGTTCAGAATATGTTCATGCTAAAGGCACCTTGGTTGATCTAATCCAAAGAAAAATTTCAATGTAAAAATTATATGACATCAAATTTCAGTATCAGAGAAAAGCTTATGGAGGCTTATTCACAGCTATTTAGTGACATTGTCTGTGACTATTCTTTTATATGCTGAAAAAACATGACAGCAGCCATATGGTTCAAAGGCATAAAATGCTTACTGTCTGGCTATCATCTGAATGTGTGCCGCCAACAATTATGTAGTAATTATAAAGTGTATAGTATGACAGGTGTAGGAAGTACAGTTTAGGTATTAGGGTAAAGTTCTGGGAGTATTGAGATTATCTCATTTCTAAATGAGGCTTCAGGGAAACTGTATTTAGATCAGACAAGAAAGAAAATGTTGATCTAGGAGTCTGAAAAGGTTCACCAAGGATAGTGAAGTGACATTTCCTGTGTCCTGAATTTCTAGAATGTTCGTCTAGAAATGAAACAAGTTTCATCTTTCACCTTTTCTTGCTTTGTATTTGTGTGTATATGTTTGAAGTACAGTCTTTGTTGTTTTTCTAGTAATAGAACATGTCTTTTTCCTACAAAAGCTAAAAGTCTTAAGATTTTAGCATTTAACATACAAATATTTGCAAACTTTTGGCACAAATTATTTTAAAATCTTATAACTTAGAAACCTGCTCTTGGGCTGGAGAGATGGCTCAGCAGTTAAGAGTACTGACTGCTCTTCTGAAGATCCTGAGTTCAAGTCCCAGCAACCACATGGTGGCTCACAACCATCCATGAGATCTGACTCCCTCTTCTGGAATGTTTGAAGACAGGTACAGTGTACTTAAATATAATAAATAAGTAAATCTTTAAAAGAAAAAGAAATAAAGAAACCTGCTCTTTTCATGAACCTTTCAATATTACCTTTCCACCCAGTTCCAATGTCAGCATCCATATATATTAAAGATATCCATCACATTTTTGTGTGCATATGTATGCATGCTATTTTCTTTGTAGCCATTATCCTTTTTTTATTTTTCTTCAACATGTTGAAGGATTGTTCTTCATATTTGATAATTCGCTAACAACTGAACAGAAAGCTTTTTTATGAGGTTAGAGATATAAGTATGGATTAATGGAAGGAAAATTTACTTAATGAGGATCCTGTGCATTTATTTTAGCCATCTATGGAAAGGTTCACTTTTATTTTACTCTTTAATTTATGCAAGTACAACTCTATAACATATAACTAAATGTTTGGTGTAAATTCTAATTTAATGTTATAACATAAAAATTGCATCTTAAAAATATCTGACTTGCACATGATTGCCAAGAGGAAAATGATCTCTATTTTTACAGTATATGTTTGAGATAGTAATGTACAATTATAATGCTGAATATTGCACTTATTGAAATTGATATTCTAAAATACAAAGATGAATTTTTTTGAGATTTCATGAAAGTTAATCAGAGTGGGAGTTTTGCAATCACTGTGAGAACCCATTAAATGCTACTTATTCTAAATGTAGAAGGAGGGCAAGGATTTAGGTTTTTCTACATTTTATTTGGATACTGTTCAAACTACCAGTCAAATTTACATAGGATATTTTAGATTACATAAATAGATGGCAATATATTTGAAAGAGATTGTTGTAAATTTAGAAGCATTTTAGGAAATGCTTGCCGACAGATTGTCTTTTAGACTAAAGATTATACTATATTATATTTGAGATTTCCACTCAGCTTTTTCACACAATTAGTTTATAAGACATTTCTTCTTTCTAGACCTTTACTATTATTTTAAAAAATAATAAATCTAACATTATTTTAGCTATACATTCTTAATCATCACAAAAACTCATTGTTCCACAAGTAATCTAGAAAGTATTATTAACATGTTAATGACTGATCTTTTTTTGTTATTATAATATACATACATTATATCACCTTTTCCTTTTTGTAAGGGAATTTTAATCCAGCAGCATGACTTCTCCAGCAGGGGATCACATCCAAAGAACTTCTAGTTCTGTGTTATAGCTGGAGGGGCAGACAAAGTGATGAATCAGAAAAGATCTCACAGAATGAGTATCAGATATCATGTACCAAACTCTTACAAGAACAAATAGGAAGGGAAGAGTAATTAATAGCAGTGCAGAATGAGTCAGGAAAAAGGGCAGTTCATTGAGTACAGTTCAGTTGAGTACATGAAATGCAGTGAAGTTTGGAACAGTTGAGTTCCAACTTCATTTGACTTTAGTTGAGTTCACTTGAGTTCCTGCAGTCCTGTTCACTTCTGCTCCATTTGTGTATTCAATCCAGTCAGTGCACTTCACTTTGTGGAGTTCTGAGGCAGTTATTGCAAGCAGAGCATTTTAGAGGGGAGCCATTTTGAGTCAGTCAGCATGGAAAAGAGTTTTGAATCAGAACTTCTGAGTTGAACTAACAAGTCAGGGTTCAGAAAGAACTATAAAGAGTGAACTTATACAACAGTTAGTCTCCAAGAGAAAAATTTCCTCTGAGAAATTCATATGACTATGAACATCATCCTTGACTCCTGCCTCACACATGTGCATTCAAGTTTTGTTCACTGGTTTATATATGCATATACATCATACACATATACATCATATACATATGTGCCATATACATACACATATACACACATACATATATATATATATATATATATATACACATATACATATATATCATTGAATCCAATTAGCACTGCCAGCAATTGAATGGCACAAAAGCCACTCCAGGTAATATATGCAATAAACCAGGGACACATCCCTAAAGAAGACTGATTAGCTCTCTGCCTATAGCTCCTCAGTTAGATATAGTGGCTATGTATGCTTCTCCCCTACCAGTATGGGAATTGTGACTGGCTCAAATTTTTTCAGATCTTGTGTAGCTGACACTAGATATTGTGAATACATGCATGTAATTCAATGATTCCAAGGTTTTCTTTTGTTTGTTTTTATTATTACTGTTAATATAGTAATCATAGATGATTTAAATTTTTATTTGATAATCCTAAAATATTTAACATACGTGAATTTAGTTCTACTGCCTACTTGGACTTCGTTGTTCAGCCTGATTTTCCCCATGCTTTTGTATCTTCCCTTTTGGCTATTTTTAATGCTGAACATTGTCTTCTGGGAGAGAAATATCGCTCTCTGTGTGAAGTTTTATGTGTACTGATTTAGATGTTAAAACTGGACTGCCTACAGAATCCAGAAAACTAGAACATTCCTATCTTGGGAAGGTCAGTGGGAGAAAGAAAAGTATGTTAGAAAAGAAAAAGGGAATGTTAGGGCCGGACACAACAGGTTGTCAGGCATGAAAATGTAGACTGTAGGAGCGTGCACAGAGGGTTAATTCATACTGAATCTGATTGCACAGATGTGTCCTACATACTTTCAAATTAGTAATAAGCAAGTAAAATTATTTTAGGAGCTAAAGAGAAATATAAAATGTTCCAGTGAACTTCAGCTTAATATCTAAAATTACAAAGTGTTTTCCTGACAGAGTACTGCAATAATACCTTCATATGGAGAAGTTGAATCTGGGTATAGTATTTAGCACTAGATTCATTCCATGGAATGTTTTGTTTCTTCCATTTTATCTCGTCTAAAGCTCTACTTATATAACATAGACAATCATTTCGTGATGTTGGTACAGTCTGCTTATATAACTGAAGACATAGTTAGCTAGTAATCACAGAGACCCCATTTCACAAAATAGGAGATGAAAATTTTCCCATTTCACAAAATACAAGGGATAAAAATCAATATTAACTATTCTTCAGGGCATTATATACTTATCAGTACAAAAGAAATGATTTATTTTATAACAGACATAGCACACATAAACATGGTCTGTTGTAATAGTCTTAAGCAGTGGCTATAAATGACAGCACACATTGGCTTACTGATGCTTGATCACATGTGGGCAAACTAAAACGACTTTACTATATTCTGTCATGAGTGATGACATATCTTACAATAAAGGGTTCTATACATATTTCAGGGAAAAACTAATATTTAAAGTTTTACTAATTTGCCCCCTATATCTAAGCAATATAGATACTAACTTTCTACACTCTACCTCATTGACAGTCATTGAGAGTTTCTACAGTGAACTCAATTTTCTGCACAAAGGATATTCTCTGATGATGCTTGAGAACTGCTCTTTGTGAAACTAGAGATACAAAGTTAGAAGGAAGTTTAAAATAATATCCATTTACAAAAATATTAATAGTCTTGCCAATGTGGCCTATGAGTTCCCCAGTCATCAATTTCTTATTTATAATTTTATAGTACCATATTTATAGTACTATAGGTTTGTTTCCTCTCAAGGACTAGGGAGAACTGAACAGCAAACAATTAGTTTGTCCTATCAATATTTTTGCTCATATCACACTGGTGAGCATATATCTTCCTAGGAGAGTCATTATTATATTATTCAGAGTTCACAGCTGGATAAGACTTCTGACAATTTTTCTGTCTCAAATACTTGCATAGTTCTCCCCATATTTATGAAAGCTAACATCAAGGAAGTAGCTTTTTGATTAATACCAACTTGATTTTCCACATCCTGCTATCAAACTGTGTGGTACCTTCATCAATAGGGTCACAGTATCAAGTCCTTCTGGGCAACCAAGAACAGTAGCAATAACTTTTATAACTTTTAATAAAGACACGAACAGCTACACAACTCAATGAAAAGTATCCCACCCACACATGGCAATGAGAACTTGATTTACGTACCAATGGATTCTGGGAGAAGAGTGCCCTCATTGGAGGATAACACCAACTAAATTATTATATATGTATATCATATGTATATAATCTGTATATATATTTATATATATACTGATATACATATAAAATATATTTTAAATATGTAATACATTTGAAACATATATATATATATATATATATATATATACACATATATGTGAGTGTGCATGTGTGTGTGTGTGTGTGTGTGTGTGTGCTTGTTTGTTTGTTTGTTTATATCTGCCTGAAATACTTCTGGAACATTGTGAAAGAGGAGTGTTAAATGTTGTTAAGACCCAGAACAAAACATTGGGAGAACTGGAGAACCCCATTGTTTCTGGTAATGACAGTACCATTGTACTCAATGATTCACTTCAGCTTTGGTTGTAGGACAAACATCTACATAAGGATTAACTAGTTAACATTGCAAGAGATTAGAGAGGACATCCCAGTTACAACTACCCACTGACATGCTATACAGAGTTGTTGGTAGGTAGTGGAGGAAGAGTCAGCTTTCGTCAATGCTGTAAGCCCTAGAAGGTTAACCAGTGCTTAGTTGGTTTCAATATCAGCTTGCCACGAGTTCCAGTCACCTTGTGAAGAACCCTCCTGAATTCCTTGATCTATGCTGGAAATCTACTGCTGTTATCTGAGATATCTTCTGGTACTAGCCTAGATTAAAAGAGAAGACACATTTGTCAGAAGTAAGATGACATCTCTTTTCTTCGTGGCACACCATCTTGCTGGTGAGCTGATCTGCTGCTGCTTCCCTAACTGACAAAAGAAACAACTTTATAGCAGGTAAAATGACCTTCAGCTCTCCTTAAATTTTCTTAATATCTAGAATCAGATTGGAACTGCTTTAGATTCTTTGACAGAGTAAATACTAGCTGTGATCACCAGGGAGAGAAATGTAAACAGATGGAGGGAGGGAGAGAGAGAGAGAGAGAGAGAGAGAGAGAGAGAGAGAGAGAGAGAGAGAGAGAGATTATGGGACACTACTCTGAGTACTGAGGCATTGGATTTTCAGATGCTATCAGGCTGTGCTTTTCAGGAGTGATTTAACTGTTGTTAGTATTTTAAACATAGCAAATTCATGTTCATCCCTTTGGATGTATTCATATAGAAAGCCCAGACTAAACAACCATGCTCCAAGGAAAGCCCATTAGCCTGAATATGGATAGATCACTAATTAATCTCTGTGGGTTTGAAAACAAAGGAACAATATATTGGGAGGAATGGTGTGGTTGCATGGGAAAGAATTAAGGGAAAGTTTGGTGTGAACAAAATCAAACTTCTTTATATGCGTGTACAAAATTCTCATAGAATTAATACATATATTTTAAAAATAAATCTTTTAAAAATAATCAGAATCTATGGTTTGAACTATCTTTATGTTCAAAGGTAAACACTGTTATGGTGCTTCTTTATGACAGTTCAAATTATAAATATATAAAAATATAATATCTTGAGTTTAGTTCAAAAATGGTTTCTAACTCAGCTGACATTTAAATATATCACATCTTTCTTTCATTTCGGATAGCATGTACAAAGGCAGTAGAATTGAATTTTGTTATGAATTCCTCAACAAATATTTCTTGCTTCACGTTTGTATAAATTGCCTGTTTTTAACCTTTCAAGATGAATGATAAATTATATCTCCCAAGTCAGCATTCGGCTAATGCAATCTTTACTTATGATCAAATAGGCACTGATCATTTTACAGATTTTGTTTTATTACTGTCAGTTGGGTCATGCATTTTTCTGAAGTGAAATAAAAATAAAAAAGACAGTTGAAGTATTTTGAAGGATAATGTTCTTAAAGGTAACAATTCACTGTTGAGAACCCCAGAGAGATTGCTAACAAAAGATCAAGCTTGGGTCAATGCAAAACAATTTGTTTTCCTCCTCTTTGCCATTATTCTTTTGTGTGGTGTACAGATGTGAAAGGTAAAAAAGATTTTATCCTGATATAAGAACAGAAATGGGTGAAATATTATAGTTGTTCTTTGGAGATGCTGGACTTTTTCCCAAGTGCAAATATATACAGAGTCAAGCATATTTGCCTCATCAGTTATGCATTTCCTGTTTCTTCTTTCAGATATTAAGCAGAAAAGAGGTATAAGGAAATTAGAATCTTACCCTTGGAAGATGTCATAATTTTTTTATAATGACTTTAAAGCTTTCAATGTTTTCTAAAATTTTGAATATATAAAATGTTTTAATGTTCAAAGTGGTAGAAAACTCCCACATTGCATTTTTCCAAAAAGGATGTAGCAAAGAACCACAAGCAATTTACAGAGAGTTGCTGAGTTCAGATTTACGCATACTGAACAAAACAAAACAAAACAAAAAATAAAAATAAAATAGAGACTTAAAGTAGAACAAAAAAGCTAGAGAGATGGCTCAGTGGTTAAGTGGAAAATGAGATAAATATTATTAATGAGGGCCTTGCCAAAAATAAGTAATTATTTCACATAATTAAAGTTTTTACTTATTAAAATGTCTACATAAAATTTATGAATATATAGAAATATGAATAATTTCCTAGATAATTTTAGATTTGACTTTTGCAGTGAGTTTAAAATAAGTTACTTGATTTATATGAGATTATGATTAAACAGTTAAGAATCAAACATTAAGGAAAATTAAAGACTGAAGAAGAATCTAAAAACCCAAAAATGCTTATGACAATTGAGAAATATTGTAGACATAAAGTAAAAATAATGATATTGAGTATTAAGATTTATTTATAAATGAAGAGATTGAAATATATATTGTCAAAAGTATAATGTAACTCTTCTCTCTCTCTCTCTCTCTTTTTTTTTTTTTTTTTTTTTTTGGTTTTTTTGAGACAGGGTTTCTCTTTGTAGCCCTGGCTGTCCTGGAACTCACTCTGTAGACCAGGCTGACCTTGAACTCAGAAATCCGCCTTCCTCTGCCTTCCAGAATGCTGGGATTACAGGCATGCACCACAACCGCCTGGCTGCAACTCTTCTCAAATAATAATAATGTATCAATAAAAGTTCTGAACCATATTCTATTAATAGGTTAAAAATAAAAATTAAATAAATAAATAAAAATATGAAGAAATACAAGAGATATCAGAAAATTTATTATGCCAGTCATTAAAAGTAAAAGTTAGAAATAAATAATTGAATATATGATCAGATACTAGAAAATAAAAGGAAGGAAATCATGAAACTTCAGACCAAAACACCTTGATATCTTAAAATTATACAGATTTAGAAGGACCATTTATCAATTTTCTGATTCCTAAGTCATATAGTAAGTTAGCAATAAAATAGTAACAAAATCATCAGAAGATGCAAGGTAACACTATATTTTGCCTCATTGGAACAGAGTAATTTAAACAATATGCCATTTTTGTCAAAAATTTGAATATAAATATGCTAATTCCTTGTTGGTGCAAAAACAATTAATACAAACAGAAAATTAAAGCAACGATGTATACTCTTTGCCGATTTCATTGGTGCCCACTTTAAGGGAATTACTGAAGAATATGATAGTTTTCTAATAGGGAGGTCACCTAAAGCTTTGCTAATTACCCTGGAGTAAAATGCTGAAAATAATTGCAAACAAATCAAATAATTTGCAAACAAAACAAAACACATGAAATAAGGTAGGAAGGTGACCACCAAAGTGATAACTACAAAGAAAACTATTTAAGAACAACTCCCTGAGGTTCTAGAAATATTTTTCTCACTATGCTTTTTTAATTTGTTATTTTATTTGTTTACATTTCAAATATTATACCCCTTTGCAGTTCCACCGCCCACAAACCTCCTACCTCCTCTCTGCTTCCTTGAGGGTGCTTCCCCATCCACCCACTCTCTCCTGCTCCCGAACCCTGACATCCCCCTAAGCTGGGTCATCCAGCCAACATGGTACCAAGGGGCTCCCTTCCCATTGATGCCAGATAAGGCAATCCTGTGTTACCAAAGCAGCTGATGCCATAAGAATATGGGTACATATGTATATTTGGAGTATGTTGTCCCTGTGCAAATGGATGTACTTGTGAAGTCTGGAAGAGAACATCATCCCTGCTTGAAGAGGAGTTAATTGGCAATTGTTTCCAAGCTTCTTAACATGGTTACAACATATATGCACATCCTTTTGCAGAAAAACACACACATATACTTAAAAATAAATGACAAGTGTGTGAAATATGGCTATATAGATAGCCATAAACAGCTTTGATACCGAAATAGTAAAAATATGGTACTGAGGAAAATAAGATTGGAGAATAAAAAGTAAGACTTAAAAAAGTATAGTTCCTTCATTTAGAAGAAAAGCCCCACGATTCACTAAATTATATTTTTCTGCATGGCTATGATATATTGGAAAAGGGGAGAAACAATAATATCAGGAGAGCCTAGCATAATGATTGCTATTTTCCGTAAAATAATATCTTCATGATAGTATGTGTGTCTCCTTATCCCTTTAAAATGAGATTGTCCTGAGTTCATCTTCTGAATGCTTGCATAATCAAAATTTATGATTTTCCCCAATTAAATTAATCTTACTTCTTAGAGTACAGTACATGGTCTCCTGTGATTTCTGACAATGCTAACCCTCTCAAGAGCCATTCTGGGCAATTTGTACTCACTGCTCCCACGGTAATTCTACTCTTTTAAACTTTTTTAATGTAACCTCTTTTTGGTTCCTTTGAAATTAAAATTCTTTACAGATGTACTCAAATTCCTTACCATTTTGCTTCAACTTAATAATTGGCTAGTTCAGGAAATAATTTTGTTTTGTATATTTTTCAAACATGACTGAAGCATCCACAAACTATAAGAAAGTTGCTGTAACTTAAAAAAAATAGAAAGTATAATTATTATTATACGTAAAAAAGAATCCTTTTACGAAGTCTCCACCGTGGAGAGCTAAATTTGAAGAGAGCAACAGTTAATATTAAAAAGCATTCCTCCTTTTCTCTTAGGCAGAGGTTAAAGAGTGGGTTCAGCTCTGGTTTCTCTAAAGTATTTTTGTTTATTTTGTTTTGTTTAAGATTTTTATTTCCATCTTATGTATGTGAGTACACTGTTGCTGTCTTCAGACACACCAGAAGAGAGTGTCAGATGGTTGTGAGCCACCATGTGGTTCTCAGAATTGAATTCAGGACCTCTGGAAGAGCAGTCAGTGCTCTTAACTGCTGAGCCATCTCTCCAGCCCCTTTTCTACAGTTTTAACTGTGCCAAATTGTAGCACTAAATATCCTGAAACAGGTAATAATTACAAATTTTTAGGTAAATGGTATCATTCTAGATTAAAAATCCTACAAGAATCAGAAACTGTACTTCCTGTTAGCCTTCAAAGAAGCACAGAAGACACTTCCTATGGAGCTAATATGGGCTTAATGCCTTCAAGTAGCCATAATTTTTTTTCCAACCTTCAAGAAGCCCAACACGAATGTTACAGTGCTAGAAGGGAGTAAAACAACCACCAGGAAATCACAATCTCATGTCCTATGACTTGAAGTTCATAATCTCTCGCTTCTAAAGTATCCTATTGATTCTGTTATTGATTCTGTTATATTTTTCTGACATAGAAGTAGATGATTTAGGGAAACAAGTCGACAGCTAACCCAGAAATAGAGGCTAAAGTGGAGACATAATTGGCCTTTGAGTGGTATCAGTTAATAACTGATATTCTTTAGTACTTCCATTTATGTTCAAGAAAGTTAGAAAAGATCAAATGTAAGTCCTAAATATGTATAAACATTATGTCTAATTTAATCTTTGTCCTAGCTTTATCAAAAAAGTCAAAAGGTCATTACTTGCAGCATTTAAGTACAAAATTACAGGTAAGAAAAGATTACATGATAAATGAGTTTAAATTATGAAATTAAAAGTTTTTGAGTTAAGATTATTGTTATATAAAATTTTATTTTACAACCACTTAATATTTATTTTTATATCTTTGCCTTGAATAGATTCATAGATCTTTTCTACAAACTAATAATTCTTCTTTCTCTTTTCTTCAAAGAATAATAATTGTGATCAAAGATTCTTCTGACAATTGGTTTCCAAATTAAAAAAAAAATCATTCAAAATGAGCTATATGGTAGTAATGGATAGTATCTTGATGGGGAGTTCCTAGTAATGAAGGCTCTTGGAATATTCTATAGTGACCCATCCCACAGGTCCAGTTATTCCAGGGTCCCGAAGAGGTGCTACCTGAGGGTCAAAGGGGGGGAGAAAGAAAGGGAGGCCAAGCAATTGGGGTGTCTTTATGTCAAGGTCCCTTTTAATGTGGGGGAGGCCAACGGGTTTTAAGGCTTACAGAGAAGAAATAACCTTCACATAAGAACAAAGGAGGGAAGGGTGGAAGCAGGAAGTGAAGAGATCATCCGGTGGGGACACCCAGAGTTAACGCAGGCAGGAACATTCCGCAGTTGGGGCAGGAACATCTTCTGGCACTGACAGCTCATGGGGAAGGCTCTAGTTAATTGTTCTCATATTTTAGCAGCCACCACCTTAGGGCCATGAGTAAGCATTAAATCTGAATAGCTCAGGACGGCTTCCCACACTATAGTAGTTTAATGACAGATAATACACATTACCAGAACAGTAGCAGTCTTTGTACCAGACTATTGAACTAAAAAACAAAAAAAGTAAAAAGGAAGATGAACACTATCATTTATGGTTCATCAACTTTAAACCAGCTTGTGTCAAGCTCCTGTTTCCCCACAATTATAAAATATTCCTTCATATAGTAGCATAAAATAAGTTCTTTCTCATTTCAGTTGTTGCTACTAGGGTATATTATACCAAAAAGCTAACACTTAAATTTATTTCAAGAAATCAAGCTATTACTCATTCAAGTGACATAGTTTGTAGGCATTTACTGTTTTTTGTTTTTTTTTTTTTTACAAGTGTGTCTAAGAATTCACATCTTTGCACCAGAAATTTAAATGCTGTAGGCAAAACTTAAAATGGACCCTAAGAGAAAAACATAGACAAAGGATATCTAGTTTATAAGTTATTTTGGGGAATAAAAATGTGGTAGTGGTCTACACATATTCTAAGGATTTCAATGATATTGAAATGAAAAGTACTTCACTAATTTTTGTGGAAAGGATATTTTCCAGACCAGAACATTCATGATATGAAATGATATTGCTTACTAAACATTAATTCTTTGGTGATCAAGAACAAAATTCTGGGAAAAAAAAAACATGAGTAGTTTGATATGGAAAAATCATAAACAACTTAAATTTGAAATGGAGAGACTCAAGGTAATTCTGGACATTTTGAAGTGGAAGGATCTACCTGGAATCTGGACAAAACTTTCTGCTGAAATTCTATATAATATATGTGGAAAAAGGAAGTTTTTAACTTGTTTTTTTTTTCTCTCTTTCCTACTCAGGATACAAGTTCCTTCACTGTCCTTAACGCAATGATTCTCATTCTGTTGATCATGACACATTTGGTATTCACATATCAGATATCCTGAATATCAGATACATACATTACAATTCCTGACACTAGCAAAATTACAGTTATGAAGTAGCAACAAAAAATTTGGTTGGGAATCAGCACAGCATGAAGAAATGTATTAATGAAGCCCAGAATTAAGATGTTTAAATTAACACTGAATAAGAGCCCTTTGCTTGATTCCAGATTATACTGAAGACCAGCCGAGACTCTAGAACTTCTGTACTTTCCCTTAATGGACAAAAATTTGGGGGCTAGCTAGACCACAGCCTGAAAGACACTCTAAAAACTTCTCTCTGCATATTTATTCTATCAGTTCCCTTCATTTAGAGAAGCTGACCAATATTGTTATCAAATAAGTCAGTGATAACAGAGAGTATTTATTTAGATGAAAGTGTCTAATTGCTTGGTTTGAGTTCTGGTAATATCACCCTTTATTTTTTCCACAAAGAGTAATGGGGTTTCTCTCTGTTGGATAATAGTAGGAAAGAGGATCCCTGAGGATCAGACACCATTTCAAAGGCTCTAACTTATGAAAAATAAAATTTTGCATTACCTGGAAGAAATGACCTCCATTGAGAGTGCAGTTGAAGGAGTTCCATGCAGAAGGACAGTTACTAGTCAACTATTGTTCCAGGGGAACCAAAAGGATGACATACTTGTGGTTAAATGAGCCAGACTCCATCTGTTGCTAGTAACAGACCTTGATAGCATAATCCATTGCTATATAAAGAAATAAAATTTTGCAAAGCTTAGAGTGTACGGATTACTCCTCTATACTAATAAGGAGTCTCTGGGACTAGGGAATGCATATCAGATTAAAGTCCCCAGAGGAAGTCCATCGGAGGCTATCTTGGATGCTGTGAAGGGACTGTTTAAATTTCAGTAAAGATGCCTGAGTATTGGACATTCTAAAACCATGAGGCATTGTCCATAGAAAGCAGTAAGCATAGAATGGATGGTCTAGTAGAGGCCTTCTAATGTTAGCAATGAGATTGGAGGGATAAGGCCACAGGCACCTTTGTTGTCAGATGAGGTCAGAGTAAGTTAGATACTGTATTTGGAGCTTTGGGATTTGGTGTTCCCTACTCTTTCTGGCTTTGCATGCATGTGTGCGTGTGTGCGTGTGTGCGTGCGTGCGTGCATGCGTGTGTGTGTGTGTGTGTGTGTGTGTGTGTGTGTGTGTTCCTTGTTATGTCTCCCTTTCTCATCTTTGGATTGAGACTATTTCTGTTATTTTGTACAGGATGTGTATGATTATTTTCTATGTAATGGAGGTTTACAGATAAAAGACTGTCTTACAGCTCATATGTAAGTTGTTTAATGTGGTTTAAAGTTTTGGGCTTGTTAAAGACCCTAAAGACTTTTGACTTTGAATGAATGTGTGGTACATTATGACATGGATATAAGACAATGGCAATGAGAGAAGAAATTTATCACTTAAAAGCAATGTCTTAGAGTTTCTTTTGCTATGATGAAACAACATGAGCAAAAAAGGGTTAATGAGGGAAGAGTTATTTTGCTTAGATTGAATTGAGGCTGTTGAGGTAATTAAGGGCAGGAACTCAAAACAGACATGAGCCTGGAGGGAGGAGCTGATGCAGAGGCCATAGGGGTGCTATGATTACTAGCTTGCTCCTCAGGGCTTTCACTGTTTCTTTTCTCATAAAACCCAGGATCACCAGCCCAATGATGGTGACACCCACAATTGTCTGGGCCCTTCCACATCAATTACTAATTAAGAAAATGCTCTACAGCCAAATCTCATGGAGTCATTTTTTCCTTTGCAGCTTCTTTTTCACTGGTAAACTATCTGTGTTAAGTTTACATAAATTTAACTAGCACAGTGTGATTTTATGGTATAGTAATCCAAAGATGAAGCTAGTTTCAAATATCTCATATACTTAAGAAATTAATGGAGTGCGAAAGATCTGTATGACAAGAACTTCAAGACTCTGAAGAAGGAAATGGAAGAAGACCTCAAAAAATGGGAAAACCTCCCATGCTGATGGATCGGTAGAATCAATATAGTTAAAATGGCCATTTTGCCTAAAGCACTATACAGATTCAACGCAATACCCATCAAAATCCCAACTCAATTCTTCACAGAGTTAGAAAGAGCAATTATCAAATTCATCTGGAACAACAAAAAACCCAGGATAGCTAAAACTATTCTCAGCAACAAAAGAAAATCTGGGGGAATCAGTATCCCTGACCTCAAGCAATACTACAGAGCAATAGTGTTAAAAACTGCATGGTATTGGTACAGTGACAGGCAGGAGGATCAATGGAACAGGATTGAAATCCAGAAATGAACCCACACACCTATGGCCACTTGATCCTCGACAAAGAGGCTGAAAACATCCAATGGAAAAAAGATAGCCTTTTCAACAAATGGTGCTGGTTCAACTGGAGGTCAGCATGCAGAAGAATGCGAATTGATCCATCCTTGTCTCCTTGTACTAAGCTCAAATCCAAATGGATCAAGGACCTCCACATAAAGCCAGACACTCTGAAGCTAATAGAAAAGAAACTGGGGAAGACCCTTGAGGACATCGGTACAGGGAGAAAGTTTCTGAACAGAACACCAATAGCGTATGCTCTAAGAGCAAGAATTGACAAATGGGACCTCATAAGGTTACAGAGTTTCTGTAAGGCAAAGGACACCATCAAGAGGACAGATCGGCAACCAACAAATTGGGAAAAGATCTTCACCAATCCTACATCAGATAGAGGGCTAATATCCAATATATATAAAGAACTCAAGAAGTTAGACTCCAGAAAACCGAACAACCCTATTAAAAAATGGGGTACAGAGTTAAACAAAGAATTCTCACCTGAAGAACTTCGGATGGCGGAGAAGCATCTTAAAAAATGCTCAACTTCATTAGTCATTAGGGAAATGCAAATCAAAACAACCCTAAGATTTCATCTTACACCAGTCAGAATGGCTAAGATTAAAAATTCAGGAGACAGCAGGTGTTGGAGAGGGTGCGGAGAAAGAGGAACACTCCTCCACTGCTGGTGGGGTTGCAAATTGGTACAACCACTCTGGAAAGCAGTCTGGCGATTCCTCCGAAAACTGGGCACCTCACTTCCAGAAGATCCTGCTATACCACTCCTGGGCATATACCCAGAGGATTCCCCACCATGTAATAAGGATACATGCTCTACTATGTTCATAGCAGCCCTATTTATAATTGCCAGATGCTGGAAAGAACCCAGGTATCCCTCAACAGAAGAGTGGATACAAAAAATGTGGTATATCTACACAATGGAGTACTATTCAGCCATTAGAAACAATGAATTCATGAAATTCTTAGGCAAATGGATGGAGCTAGAGAACATCATACTAAGTGAGGTAACCCAGACTCAAAAGGTGAATCATGGTATGCACTCACTAATAAGTGGTTATTAACCTAGAAAACTGGAATACCCAAAACATAATCCACACATCAAATGAGATACAAGAAGAAAGCAGGAGTGGTCCCTGGTTCTGGAAAGACTCAGTGAAACAGTATTTGGCAAAACCAGAACGGGGAACTGGGAAGGGGTGGGAGGGAGGAGAGGGGAAGAGAAGGGGGCTTATGGGACTTTCGGGGAGTGGGGGGGGGGGCTAGAAAAGGGGAAATCATTTGAAATGTAAATAAATTATATCGAATAAAAAAAAAGAATGAGAAAAAAAAAGAAATTAATGGAGGATAGTGGTCACAAGGTTTTGTTGAGAACACAGTTTAAGGATAGTGAAAATTTCTCATATCATTTGATATGCTAACTGTGTCTTGAGAATTCAGAGCTTCTAGGCTAATTAATATACACTTATCAGTGATTGCATTCCATGTATATTCTTTTGGGATTGGGTTGCCTCACTTAGGATGATATTTTCCAGTTCCAACCATTTGCCTAAAAATTTCATGAGACCGATGGGGAAGGGGAAACCGGGAAAGGGGAAAGCATTTGGAATGTAAACAAAGAATATAGAAAATTAAAAAAAAGAAAAGAAAATTTATCACTGTATTAAGCTAAAATAGAATACATTAATTTTTAATTAAATGTGTATAAAAATTTCTAAATTTTGAACAAGGAACCAAATATCAGGAAATAAGAATGATACAATAGGTATAAATGGACAAGGTCAATAAATATGAGAATATTACTGTAAATGTATTTTAAACAAGCATGCATTAGATATTTTTTATATAATTAAATAGGACCCAAACAAATCATGGTGTTATGTGTAAATAAACAGAAAATAAAATTATAGAACATAAATTTATGCCAACCCATTTAAATTAAATTACTTGAAGTGGGAAGAAAAATAAAAAAAAATTCATTTGGGTCAACAATTTGAACCTAAACATTAGAAAATATAATTTAAATAAATTATATATTACCTTTGTTCTATAGCTAATGGTGTGGTTTCCTTATTTAAGGAATTTTGCTTAATATTTTTCTCTCTATCCCAAAACATATTCTTAGTGATGAGTCTTCTGGTGTTTGATAAGTATCTAAATATGTAAAATCTATTTTAGAGCTCGGTAAAGAAGTTTCTGGCTTCTTATTCAAATGGAAGAATTTGGATAAGAGAATCAAAGGCATGGGAGTGCTCAGCTTTAATTGGAGCATGTACAATTTCTTTAAAATATCAGGGATCTTCAGTAATAAAGGGGCAGATAGAGTTGAACAGTCAGAGATGCTGTATGTTTTTATTTTTCCCTTTTGAAGCAACAGGGTTCTTTTATATATGAACTCTCAACAACTTTGACAACATGCAAATCACCTATGTAAAGTCAAACCAGACAAGATTCCAACATAGGTTATAGAAGTGATCATGAAGACTGGCTACTAGCTGAGGATCTATGTACATTTGATAGTTTCTGGGATATAGTCAATTTTCTGTTTAGTTTTTTTTTTTTTAATGTTTTGACCTCTGGTACTTCAACCACACTCCAGGGGAAAAAAGCATATCAAGAGCAGTTGGGAAACATATATTGAATTGAAGGATTTTAAACAAACAATGAATTCATAATGAGTGGTTAAAGAAGTGAGGTTTGTCTAGGAGTAGATGGGAGAGATAGGAGAATATAAGCCACATACTGTATGTAGGTTTAGATTTTTTAAAACCTGCTTATAGTAAGGATTCCTAAATATTTCAACTCCACTTCTAGCCCACTGTACAAAGGTGGGGAAGAAAACATGATAAATAGGACAAGGGGATGTGGACCTGTTTAGTAGTAGTTCTTTGGGGGTCATGGGAATTCCAATCTCTGTTTGTCAGGATACAAGCATTCCAGTTCAGAAGTGTTAGGATACCAAACTGGAATCATTAGTGGTATTAAGATAGCACTTAAGAAGCCAAATCAGCATGAGTCAGCAGAAGATATAAGAACCAGCTGGAAAGCTGGGAGAAGCTCTTTGCCTTGCCTCTCTCAAAGAAGTGAAGGTCAGCAAGGATGGAGACCAAGAAAGCATTGCAAGGTTATCTGTAAAAGCGCAACTTGTCACTGCCCTGTGAATCCCATTTATAATCTCTCCAAACATCATGTGTCCACCACAGGTCTTTTGAGTCTGCTTCGGGAAAACACCATGTGAGTCTGCCTCAAATGACACACCAGAAACGTCCACATCAAAATAGAGTTTATGAAATTGTTTTAAAAATATTAAAAAGAAATATAATTTTTTACCCATATATTCTAGTAAATAGTGTCTGATATTTTTCGTTCTTCACATGTATTGTATCAATCTATTTATACATTTTCTTTTACAAAGAGCAAAAGTATCTTTTATTTGCCAGATGCAACTGTCATCTAGGAGGCTAATTGCTGAATAAGCTCACACTTTGTTGTTCTGTTTGAAGTCCAAATGGATGCTTCAACTCAGCTTTTCTGTTTCAAACACCAATCTAAGCTAACTGAGTCAATCTGCCTTCCCTCAGACTCTGACTGAATTGCTCTGCCTGGCCTCATACTAATTTTGATAATCTGCTCTAATCTGGCTCCTTCTCGATCTCTGGCTTATTCTATCTTCGCTTGCAACCAGTCTTTTTAACACTGCCCTTCCTCTGTTTCTCTCTCTCTGTCTCTCTGTCTCTGACTCAGTCTCTCTCTCTGTCTCTTTCTCACTCTCTCTCTCTCCTCTTCTTTCTGTGCTATTTTAAAGGAGATTCTACTTCCTGTGCTGTTCTCATGAAAATTGGGCATGTCCTATCTCTGACTGATAGTGCCCAACCTTCTCTGATTCTGTTTGCTTCTCAATTAGACATCACTTTCAAACATGGCTGTTTTCTCTTACCTTCATTATTTGAGGTTAAATGTATGGACTAAAGGTGTGTCTGTGTTCTAGCCAGATGGATTACCGGTGTGTCATTCCAAGCAGATCACAGTCTTAAAAGACTTTGGATTGATCTGCTGCCAGAGCCACCACTGCTGGATTAAAATTCCTCTACAGCAAAGTATCATAGACTGGGAAGTTCATGTTATGTCCACTACATGAGCTGTTGTCATCTGCAAAGAGGTAACCTTAAATAGAAAATGCCTCCAACAGATCTGTCTGTAGACAATGGGCATTTTCTTGATTAATGATTCATAGTGGAGGGCACACCTCACTGTGGGTCACACAATCCCTTAGCAGGTGGTCATGCAGTGTTTAAGAAAGCAGACTAAGGTTGGGATAAGCAGCATTCCAATCAGTTCCTGCCTTAGTTCTTCCCTTCAGGTTGCTTTCTTGAATTGTTGTCCTGCCTTCTATCAGGACATGCTGTTACATGAAGTGGAAGAGGAGAGAAAATTCATTTCTCAGGTTGACTTTGGTCATAGAGACTTATCACAGCAAAAGAGCTCTAAGAAAATAAACCATACATTTTTAATTCTAGAGTCCAGATTTTGCATGTCTGGAATCCATGCAAAGGAAAAGTACAGGGACACAAGAAGATATCTGCTTTTTAGGAAGACTAGTCATTCTTTATCGAATCTTTGCATAGCTCAAATGTGGGGACCACCCAATTTTTCCATAAATCTTTTTTTGTTTTGTTTTGTTGTTTCTTGTTTTTTTGGATTTGGTTTTTTTCGAGACAGGGTTTCTCTGTATATCCCTGGCTGTCCTGGAGCTCACTCTGTAGACCAGGCTGGCCTCTGCCTCCCAGAGTGCTGGGATTACAGGTGTGCTCCACTACAGAAAGATTAGCATTTCAAATGTGATTGAAATGTCCTCCCTCTTTGGCACATTTAATTCTAAATGACTTTCAATGTTCTTAACTCCTATAACCATAACACCAAAGAACTAAATAAACAAATAAGTTTGAGGTCTTAGTAAATTTATTTATGTTAGTTAAATAACTATGTTGAGTACACTGCAATAACAGTCACTTCCAATAAACTGATTTGTTGTACTATTGGCAGCCAGCAGCTCTGGGTTGCTTCATTTCTGTGAGTTTCATTAAGGAAATACAATTTTGCTTTTCAAAGACCTGCAGGCTTCCAGAGGAAGCCTTTAGCTAAGGCATATTCTGTTCAGTAGACTAGAACCATTTCTTCTTCTAAGGTCAGATAAAATAGTCATTTCAATTCTAGAGTTTCTAGTAAAACTATTTGTGAAATTATTGATACTATAGCACCTTTAAATCACTTCTTTTCTATAAATCATTTTGTAGATGTTGCTGGAATTATTTTTCTACAATGTACTATCAAGTAAATAGCAATCCATAAAATAGACAGACATCAAGAATATATACTTATAGCTTGATTTCTGCATATTACTGTTAGATAACTTTCTACAACTAATGCCAAATTATTTTTACTCTACTGACATATTGTGAGTCACTTTTACTAGTTCTAAAACATTATTTGCCCATTCATAAAAATTAACACTGTCCATCAATTTACCTTTCCTAAACAAAGTTTACAATAAACACATGAAAAAAATTGAGTTTTTTCTCCTTTGGGTGTCCCTTGAAAATGTTATTTCATCAAATATTTGAAATTATATGCAATAAAACACATTCAAAATTAAAAATATAATCTGTGGTGAATAAATATCAAGATATTGTCAATAGGAGGGATGGTAACATTCAACAATTTAATATTTAAACATAATTTAGCAGGAAAGATAATACATAAAAGATACATAGCAGATACATAGCAGGAAAAATTTAAATGCATTCAATGTAAACTTGATATTAGAATTTAAATTTCCTGGGTAATAATAAGTATAACTCCCTCTTTGTGCTTATGTGCATAGGATGATACACTCACTGAGCCACAGCAGAGTAAGACATTATATAATTCATATGTCAAATTATATGTCAAAATTATAATTTTTGCATGAAGAGATTTTTATACAAAATCATCCATTAACTGAACACATTTCAGTGATCACTTAGAGAAAGGTATTGTTCATCAATCTCATTTTTTGCCAGTTTCATAGTCCATTATGAAAGACATGTGACTATTAGTTTCTAAGTAAAAACATTATGATGCATTGTGGCTTTTATAGTGCTTGAATTTGTACAAAGATTGTTATATAGTATGACAAACTTTGTGGTTTTTCCTATAGACTCAATTCATCCAAGGTAGAAGATTATTATTTTGCTGACTTTTAATAGTGTATGTGGGAAATGCCCATAATTGTGGATATGGTGTTATGGTCACATCTAACGACATGTTGTTATACTGCCTTCCTCCTTTTGTTGGACATCTTTCCCAATCAACAATGTCTATTGTATTTTCAGCTTATGCTTTATAACTATGAGGCACAGCCTAAGTAAATTACTTATTTCATTTAATGTGGTTTTCTAAATTAATACAATATGCTCCAGATCCATCAATTTTGATAGATATGGCAGGTTTTCATGTTTCTTCATGAAGAAATGATACTCTATTTGATAGAAATAATATTTGGAAAATAGCATTCCACAGACATTTATTTGTAGTTCTATCTACAGGCTAAACCTTATTTTTGCCACCATATTATTGCTTGGATGAAATTGAGCATGCACATATCTCTCTTATGCCTTTATTTCAATTCCTGTGGATATGTATGTAAAAATAAGTTATCAGGGTCAGGAGAATCATAAAAATAGTTTGATCATTAGATAATGTATTTTGTCTATTGTAATTCTCATAGTACCTCCTTGCCGGTGTGTGCGTGTGTTAGTATGTGTATAGAAACACACACATATGCACACACAGTGTATACATATACAAACAGTGTATATTCATACATGTGTGTATGTGTGTGTGTGTGTGTGTGTGTGTATACTGTGGTACATATACAATAAATTTTTATCTACCCATGTAGAAGACAATTATAACAACATCAATGGTGCTATCACTTAGCAAGCATTACCTAGCTAGCTAGGCATTTGGTACCAATCTAGCTGCTGTAAGATGCTATCTCATAATCTTTTAAATTTATACTTACATGATGGCTATAGACACTGAGCACTTTCCATATATTTAATGAAATAACTTATTTATCCTGGATTTTTTTTTAGACTACCTTTGTTGTTAATACCAAATCACATCTGCACATGAAATAAGCAAGTAGAACCCTCAAATCCTGGCTTCTCTCTTAGGTTACAGAATCTAGAACATTACTCTGGCCATACTCCTTGGCTCTGATGATAAGAATGGCTCTATATTAAATATTGTCCACTTTTACAATAGCTCAGAAAACTGTCAGTGATTCTTTGTTGTGTATCAATTTCCTTTGAGGTAAAATCCCATCTTAAATGGAAGCTTGCTAAGGCCGAGTATTTTCTAAAAGGGTGGGAAACAATCCATCCTAAGTAAACTTCATATGCTTAGGACGTCAACAAAAGGGTAAAGTCCCTGAAACTGATCAGTTAAAATGTGTCCTCCCAAACTGGGTATCAGTATTAAGGATTGCTGAGTGATACACTCAGACAAGCCAAGCCACCCAAAAAGATGTAACCTAGTCAACCTGTCCAGTAGGTGTTCAGATAAACTGAATGGAATTGCTAGAAGGGGCTCACACGACCCAACTACCTGCAAGAGTCTCTGCTTGAAAGTGGCACTCTCAGAAATGCTGAGCTGCCTAAAAAATTGTGTAGTGTAAGTGCCAGGTTTCCAGCAATCATGAATCAATGTAGGTATTGGGCTGGTCTTTCTGTAATATGGGTGGCTTTGCGTCTTGTGTCCTCCTGAAAGTAAATACAATAAGCAAGTTAGACTGTTGTATCCTTACTTTTGACTGCCATTGGTTCCCTATGTGGATTAAGTAGGTGTTCACATCTCCTCAGAAATGGTACCATTTCACAACCATTCAGCAAGACTAAATTCATTATATAGTATTGAAGCATTTCTTCTCTTTAAAGGATATAAATTAATGGAATATTAATAAAATGGAAAGTATTCTATTTTATTTAATTTATTTACTGATACATTCAACTTACAAACAAATGTGAATCGTTTTTCATGAATGTTATTATTATTATTATTAATTGGTTATTTTATTTATTTACATTATAAATGTTGTACCTCTTCCTGGTTTCCCCTCTGTAACTGCCCCATTCCATCCTCCTTAACTTTGCCTCTAAAAGGGTGCTCCCCCACCCACGCTCCCAGTCCTGCCTCTAACATCCCCCTATGCTAGAGCAACAAGCCTTTCAAAGACCAAGGGCCATACCCTCCCAGTGATGCCAGATAAGGCTATCCTCTGCTACATATGCGGCTGGAACCCTGGGTCCCTCCATGTGTAAACTTTGGTTAATGGTTTAATCCTTGGGAGCTCTGTGGAGGTCCCATTAGTTGATACTGCTGTTCTTCCTATGGGGTTGCAATCCCCTTCAGTTCCTTTATTCCCTTCCCTAACTCTTCCATTGGGGTCCTCAGGCTCAGTCCAATGGTTGGATGGTAGTATCTACATCTGTCTTAGATGCTGGAAGAGCCTCTCAGGGGACAGCTGTATCAGGGAGGGGGCTCCTGTCAATGAGCACTTCTTGAGATCAGCAATGTTTGGTGTCTGCAGATGGGTTGGATTCAATGTAGGGTAGTCTGTGGATGGCCTTTCCTTCAGTCTCTGCTCCAAGTTTCGTCCCTTTTTTCCTTGACAGGAACAATTATGGTTTAAAAATATTGAGATGGGAGTGCGGCCCCAACCTTCAACTGGGAATGGTGTCTATCTACTGGAAGTGATCTCTTCAGGTTCTATCTCTCCTCGGTTGGGTATTTCATGAATGGTTTTAAATATACAAACAAAGACATAGTTAGCACATACCTTTAGCCAAGTCAGCAGGCATTTCTTTACTGCTGTTATTTCTTCCCAAACCTCCCATTTTACTGACCCACTACTTTCTATCAAAATTTTCTTAGATACTCCACTGTTCCTGTTAGTTTTTCAGTTAATTATGTTTATATACCAATTGCCAGCAATGAGACTAGAAAGAGAATAAAAAGAAAATCTCCAGGTTGTCCGCTTGTGAATTTTCACCAATGTATTCTGACCAAATAAATAACTTTAAGGTGCTTTTCTATTTAAGAGTCTCTAAAGCTTTCAATTTCTAGACTTAGATTCTATTTTTGACCTCCATTTCCTGTTCTCCATGGCTTTTATTTAATCTTCTTTCAGTCCACTTTTTTTCCTAGAGTATACTAGAGGAATACATAATCTATTTTCCATATTGGTCTGTTTTAAAGTAGTTTTTCTCCACCTTTAAAAGCATATAGGCTATTTTTATACTTGAGAGAAATCCAAATAAGAAAGAGGGGAAAAGTAGAGTAAAGAAAATAAGTAATACTTTATTTAGGATTTTCTTTAGAGAAAATATGTTAGTATAGAAATGGAAATATATAAATACATGTTCTCCAAGAAGCTCATATTTCTTCATGAATGGAAATAATTTTCCTAGAGATTACATATTTACATATTTAGATAAGTAACAGATTCTTCAAAAAGATTCTTCTAAAGAGCTTTTTTAGAAATGTTATAATTTATATATTTTAAGGATTTTTCACACAATAATGTTTAACTATTCATTTTACTTCTGATTAATATTTTGCAATACTACAATTTTCTTAATGAATAAATAAATTTGTATTTAATTTATAATAGTCAAGCATACACTAAAATCAATAAAATTGGTAAAGCAAGTTCAAATTAATTATCTTACTTAGACTTATGCATATATTTTTACTTATATATCCATTATCTAATTCACCATGATTCCATCTTTGGTAATATGCCATATTGACCAAAAAAGCAGAAAAAAAGTTACATGTTATATAATACGTCTGTGTGTGCATGCTTACTCTTCTTAATAATGTAGTGTTTGTATACCTTTGATATGTATCTATAACTATATAAGAAGGAAGGTTCATCATAGATCTGTCTACATGTAAATATATCATACATTTTTATGTAATATATAAATATATTTATGCATAAATGAATATATCAGTGTTTATAGAAAAGTAGAAAATGAAAAAGTAGTAATGAAAGTAGAAAATTTAACCAAGGAAAGAGAAACTTCATTCATATGAATGAAACTGTAGAAAAGAAAAAAAACATAATTCATTCCAATGAAACTTAGAAAAATGTTGAAAATAATTTTTTTCTTTATGACTTCATAGAAAACTATTGCTTCCTGCTGTCTGCCATGTCTATCATCTGGAAGGACAGATGTTGAAATGGTTACTGAGGATGGGACCAATAAGAATTGTCAAAGTTTAGCCGCATTTTATTATTCATGCTATGTCCTCTTGAAATTTTTTTCTTTCATAGCTCTTTTTTTGTGAAGTTATACTTGGTCTAGATAGGCGCTAGTAATTAAAGGGCATGTTGCTCTTGTGAGGACCCCAAGAGTGGTTGCGAGCATCCATTTCAGCTGGTTTACAACCACCTGTTACTCAATTCCCAGGGGAGCCAGCATCCTCTTTTGGACTGCATGGATACCTGCACTCATATATGAATAGGCCTCCTCCATATATATGCAAAATTAAAGTGAAATAATATATTAAATTCATATTTTATAGGATGTTTAATGTTAATACAAATTTAGTAATACCATGGAGGCACTCCAAAAAAAAAAATCTTATACCTCAGCTAACTGCTCATATATTCTCTTTTCTTCTGTGCTTTGTTTAGTAAAGCAGTGGATTAAGCAAATATCTCCTCTAGCTTTTCTTGCTTACAGAGGATTTCTTGGATGTTCTTACCTAGCAAACTCTGAATCTAAATGAAGATCTGTTTGCAGAATGAAAAGTCTGTAATGGAAAGTGAGGAGATGTTTTCCTGACAATAAGCCAGCATCGTAAATTAACAAATCATAGAGAATTACAATTTTGACAACCATATCATGCTCTCCCTTTTTACAGGAAATGTTTGCAATTCAGCCTATTATTTTCACATAACTTTCCTTATTATAGGAGGCTCTCATGAGTCCAACTTAGGAAGAATATGAAAGACTGCTATCAGAATAGTTGGAAATTTTCTAAAAAGGTAAACAAAGCATTATATATAATAAACACTTTAGTGCGTATACATATATTTAGCATTAATATCAAAAATCACTCTTTTAAGAATTATTTTGTGTGACTACAGCCTGCTTGCTGAAATACAGACATAGTATCTCACATGAATTTTCTGAAAATGCATTTGTCCTTGCCATCAAAAATAGAGTTATGTTTTCCTCACTACAGATTATTTTTTATCTCTTTTGACCATTAAATAAATGAAAAAAATCTAACATAAAAGAGAAAAGGCATGTGTTTCTTGTATCATTTCCCCCTAGGGTTTCTCTGTCCTCTCAAACCGCTAGACATGCTATTGACAGTGAAAGCAAACACAGAAGAATAGAAGCAATGGAGAAAGGCCGGGGACCAGGCACAGAGAAGGAAGGAATATTTGTCTATATGGTTCCATAGCACGAGCTTGCCAGAACCTTATTTTCCTTAAGCCAAGAATGTTAATGTGTCATAATTTGCAATAATTCAGAACATATTTTAATCAAGAAATACTTCAAAGAAGAAACAGTCACAAAATTAAGAGAAAAGGTAACATTTTTAATACTCTTTCCTTTATGGAGAAAAAGATCATAAAGTAGAAGAATGCACACATATCTTCAGAGTCTTAAATCATAAATATAATGGCTTTCAGTTTGCAAGCACATTCATGATAGCTATTGCTCCAAGCTTAATCTTCAGGTCTCTGAGTGCTGGAACAGATATGCATCATTTTAGTGGATAGTATCAAGGAAAAAAATATATGCCCAAATGATTACATAATAATTATCATACATATTCATCTTTTATAAAAGGAAGAGTTTTATAGAATAAATATGCAGGTAAATTATGCAGGTAAATCTTAGAAAAATTAGAAATATATGCTCTTATTCTAAATTGTATGGATTTTATTTTTTAATTACATTTTAAATGTTATCCCCTTTCCCGGTTTCCACTCTGCAAACTCCCTATCCTATCCCCCCTTACCCTGCTTCTATGAGAGTGCTCCCCACCCAACTACCCACTCCCACCTCACCCCCTTAGCATTCCTTTAAACTGGGGCATCAAGCCTTCACAGTACCAAGGGCATCCCTTCCCATCACTGCCTTAAGATAAGTCCCCTTCAGCTCTTTCAGTCCTTCCCCTAACTCCCCCATTGGGGTCCCTGTGCTCAGAACAAAGGTTGACTGTAAGCATCCACATCTGTAAGGCACTGGCAGAGCCTCTCAGGAGACAGCTGTCCGCAAGCACTTCTTGGCATCAGCAATAGTGTCTGGGTTTGGTGTCTGCATGTGGGATGGATGCCCAGGTGGGACAGTCTCTGGATGGCCTTTCCTTCAGTCTCTGCTCCACTCTATGTTCTTGTATTTCCTTTAGGAAGGAACAATTCTGGGTTAAAATTTTGGAGATGGGTGGGTGACCCCATCCCTCAATTAGAGGGGCGGGGACATGCCTAACCTCTGGATATGGTCTGCACAGGTTCTCCCAGCCCTTTATGAGGTATTTCAGCTAATGTTGTTCCTGTGGGGTCCTGGGAGGCTCTTGCTTTCCTGGCATCTGGGACTTTTCCCTCATTTCCTCATCCCCCATTGCTACACACCTCTGTCCAATTTCCTGAATCTCTGTACATCTTCTACTTCTTTTCCCATACCTGATTCTTCCATTCTTTTTACCCTCCCTTTCTTATCTTCCTCCCAAGTCCCTTCCACCCTCTATTTCCCTTGATTATTTGGTCCTCCTTCTAAGTAGGATTGAAGAATCTACTCTTTGGTCCTCTTGAGCTTCATGTCGTTTGTGAGTTGTATCATGGGTGTGCTGAGCTATTTTCCTAATATCCATTTATCAGTGAGTACATGCCATGTGTATTCTTTTTTGACTGAGTTACATGCTTTAGGATGATATTTTGTAGATCCATCCATTTGCCTAAGAATTTCACGAAGTCATTGTTTTTAATAGCTGAGTAGTATTCCACTGTAAATGTACCACATTTTTCTGTATCCATTCCTCTATTGAAGAACGTCTGGGTTCTTTCCAGCTTCTGGCTATTGTAAATAAAGTTGCTATGAACATGGTGGAGCATGTGTCCTTAGTGCATGTTGGAGCATCATCTGGGTATATGCTCAGGAGTGGTGTAGTGTCACCAAGTAGTACTATGTATACTCTTTTCTCGAAGGTTTGGAATATCCACACAAAGTTTCATATTAACTAAATAAAACAATGGGAAAGCAATGACACTACCACAGAGATGACATACTTTATTGATGGCACAAAACATACATCCTATTTTACAGCATCTATCAGACTGTCTTTGAAGACACAACATTTCTCTTATTTATCTGCACACAGCTGTTGCATCCCCCACAAGGTTCCTCAACCTCCCTCTCCTCTAGTTAGAATCACCTTGTTACTTTCTTTCCAAATTGGTGCAGTAAAAGAATCTGATGCTATCAGGATTCATTTACATGAACCTTGTAATCCAGTTGCCATCCAAAGAAGGCCAACCTTGAGGATGATAATTCCTACATCTGTCATTATTTTAATATGTTCAATATAAATGCTGTATTTACTTGAGCAAGAAAAAGTGGAGGTCTTAGTTTTATAGTCTGTCCTGCTTAGGCTCAGATATGAAAATATGGTCAAATTAGACTTTCTAATTTTGTCACTGAAGTAATACAGTTAAATAAATTGGGCATCATAATACCTGTGGATGAAGTTAAATTTTAGTGAGTTTTATATAACATATTCACTGGGGGTATTTATTGAAACATACCTTAGTGATACCACTTTTAAATATGATTTCTTAGATGTGTATTAGGTGAGAGTTTCTAGCAAGCACATATGGAAAATGTCCAATTTTTCTGACCACCCTTTAAGAAACTAAAGTTACTTAAATTATCCCATCAAAATTTACATTCATGGATGCGTAGGTTACTAAGTATATTTAAATAATAGCATAAATAAAATACATATTAGTTTCTAGAAAATAATGTCATATTTGTAATGTTTCACAAACTTCTTTGATAGCAAATGTGAGGTTATGCATTTTGTTGAAATTTCATTGTATATGAATAGCCTTCAGGTAGACTTTTATCATGGTGACATTCATCATTGTCCCGTTAGTAATTCTAAATCTGTGACCTACATTACATTGCTATGGATACATAATTCATTTTCTCAAAATTGAGTGGCTTCCCATAACACACATTTGCTATCTAACAGTTTCTATGTGTCAGGGATCTATTCTGGCATGCTGGGTCTGCTGCTTCTCAGACCATCCAAGAGATGCAGAGTTGGTCCCTTTCCAGAATGAGCCATCCACACAGAAGCCTGACTCAAGAAAGATGCACCTGCCAAGTATGAACACATGGCTACTCCTTTGGCAATACACAGAGCCCAGTGCCTATTGAGCTGAGGACTTCATACTAGCTGTCAACTAAAAGGATCCCGCAGGTCCTTGAGACAGAAGGAACAAAGTACAGCCAGAAAGAAAATCCATGAGACAAATTTGAATGATCTAATTTGACATTTGCATCCCATTAGAGCTGCCATGTTTTGCTTATAATGATCAGAGGGTAGATTCTGCTGACATGCTGGCTTTCATGAGGACAAGACTACTAAGAAGAAGAAATAACCTTGAGCTGATTACGAATCTGCCCATCATAGTACTTTCCAAAATCTGACCAAGTATCTGCAAATATGGAGTGGTAATGGATTTATGAAATAGAAAAATGCTATTAAGTTTAGAAAATATTAAAGATATTACTTAACAAATTTTATGCCACTAGCAAGAAAATAATGTATAGTGAAAAGTAAGTTGAGACATTAATATAAAATAGAATGTTCATAGGATGTTAACACCAATGTTTAAAAACTCCTTACAAATTCATACATATATAGCATAGCAGATTTTGCATACATCGTTATTTAGATAGTAATTTCAGTTCCTAAAAGCTTCAGGTATTTTAGGTCATTTTTTACAATATGTCTCATAAATATCATTATTTTAATGTATGTACTGGAAATAAATTAAATACATGTATCTATTTATACTATAATATTAATATTAATGAGTTGTTATTGATAAATATCTAGTAATTAATTGTATATTATCTAAAACTATTATAATTAAACCTTGTTCTTATTGAAAGACAATTCAGATAATTTTCAACAGCATAGTCTCTTGGATTTCAGAATAATCTCAAATTTACCACATAGCCATGGACAACTTCCTGTCTTCTGCCTCTACCAGTCTGGAATTTCTGCTGTATTACCATACTGTTTTTGTACTATGTTATTTATGCTGTGTTATACAGATTAAACATATGCCATTATAAATGTTAAACAAACACTATACAAAATGAATTACATACTCTTCCTTCAAGAATAAGTCTCTCACTCTGACAAACACACAAAAGGAAATACGCTGTTGCAAACATAAATTTTATGTTTGTTTTGAAAGACATTTCCAAATATTCTAACAACAAAGTATCTAATTTGCTCTCCAAAAATGATATAAAGTATAGTGTAGTGTATACTCTTGACAGTACTGTAAATTTTGCAAATGGCCTTATACTTTGTGTAGTGTACTGCTAAATCTGTTATCCTAGTTTAATATATGTTCCATCCATTGTGATTGTTAGAATTTAATAAAACACTTTAAATGTTTTATGCTATCTTTTCCAAACAGCTTACTCTCTCGGCTTAATTTTTTTCTGTTGGTGTTGATATTTTTACTTTGTTTCTATGAATCTTTAAAACATCTTCTCCATATAGAGCTATTGCAACATTTCCAGAGTGTGTCCTGTCTTCTATGTTGTTCCTCAAGTGCATAGCAGGCATTTAAAAATGATGAACAGTGAAAGTCAGGAATATTAGACCTGAATATTAATCTTGGAATTACATCTCTGTACTGGCAGCACTTCAGGTAAAGAGATTTGAGGTCTTGGCTGCCTGTTGAAATCTGGGCAGGGAGGTCAGCAGGCAGCCTGCAGGCTTCTGTCATCTCTCTCAGCTCCTGGCTCAAGTCCAAGAGCAACCTTGACTACCATCTTTCTCTTATAGAACAGCTCCTCACTAGTGACTGAGTCATCAGCCTACATCTGACAGGCTACAGATCTGCCTGCTCCATAGCCTGAGGACTTGCCACACTTACAGACTTCTTTTGATACTCTACTCAATTCCTTCATAAGTGTGACACTTCTTTTCACACCAGACATTGTTTTATCTGCTTCCCAGGAACAAACACAGGGTAAGGCAGAATTTGCATCAACAAGAATTTCAAACCTAATGCTCAATCAATGTTTCCTTACTTTTAGAAACTCAGTTTTTCGGTTGCTGCTGTTGTGACATCAGAAACATAAATTATCCTTACACTTGTGTTTGAAACTCACGTGTCCCCTTCCTTTCATATTTGCTTATCTCCTTTGTTTCCTTCATTGTTCCTTCTCTCAGCATGTTAAATTTTGAGATTTAGTGAGTTCATTTAATTGAAAGATACAACTCATATTTTTATTAATTCTGGACAAAGTCCTCCATACATTGCATAAATATTCACCACTATGTCATCTGTTCTCATGATCTGTAATTTAAGTATAATGATTTAGCTAGATTTCACCTTATCATCAATTAATGATTTAAATGGTTTTAAATATTTATGCTACATATGTTTATATATATGTGTGTATGTATATTTGTTCTAAATATATCTGTATATAACTTATAATGGTGTTACATACATAAGTCCAACACAGTAAGTATGTATAAATTACTTGTATGTATGTTTTGGAGGCTGACGTTTGTTATTTGATAAGCAATTGGTGTGATCTTCCCTAGGGAAAACTCTTTACCGCACTCTCATCATTTCTTAGTTACCTGTGGTTATTTGTAAAGTATTGAGACCCCTTGGCCTATACCCCATCCATGTTAACATGTTTATTTTTGTTTTCCTTCTTCAACTCACAAAGTCTTAACACGTATTTCTTCGTTTTAGGGGAAGAAATACCAGACCTACTGTTTTAGAAGCATCTCCTCTCTATAGGACTAGGAACCTATAGCCACAAATATCAGTGGAATAACCAAGTGGTCTACCCAGCCGGATCTGAGCAATAAATTATAGACATCTAATGCAATTCGCTTACTGCAATATTGAGGACACCTCAGTAGACAGTTATTTCAGAATAGCCATTGCTAGACAGTTAGCCACTGAGCCTAACTAAATAAATAACAAAATAATTTGTTTAAACATCAATCAGGGAATATGACCTCTGCATCTCCCTACTGGAAGTTACATGCCATTATAAAGCCTAAGTGTAAGCAACCTAGAAACCCATTTTGATAAATTAAAAAAGTCAGTCGGCAACAGTGTCTCTTCATGCTTAGGTTAATTTTCTTTTGATTCTTTCTGCATATTCCACAAATGTGCGGCAGTGTCATGTGCATCCTTCTAGTATTTGTGACCAATACTAGACTCATTAAATCTGTTCTCCTGTGCTGTAGAATGCAATTAAAATGAGAGAACTGAGTCCTATGTTAAAAGAAAAATCACAAGAAAGTGTCTCTTCTTGCAGATAATTAGTGGTAAAACACAACTACATTGAAGATTCCCAGATCCTATGCAGACTTACACTGCGTTCTGAATGTCGAGGTTCATTTAAAGTGTTTCCCAATTACATTCGTTTTTGATGCACCTTCACCAATACCTCTAATTAGGTATGAAGGATTCTTTGACGATCTGCATTAAAGGACTAAATTAAAGGAGAGAGCGCAGCTTCTCATGTTGGGCTACAGCTTTCATACTCTCAAACACCTCTCACTGCCAGGCCAATACCTGGGTACCAGACAGCACTTATATTCATTAACAGGAGGCTGGCTTTCAATGAGAAATAAGGTTTTTCTTCTGGAACTAATAGAACATCCTGATGGCCCTCACTTATCTACATTTTGAATCAGCAAAAGAAATGTTAATAGCAAAGTAATGGTCCTAATATATTAACTGAATGAAAAAACCAGAACAAATTGGAATTTTACTTATCGCATCATGAAGGAAATTTTTATTTAGAACGAGAAGGCAAATTTTGAGAATATTTAAGAATACTTGAAATATCGCTTTTTCTATATCAAAGATAATCATCTAATAATGATTTCAATATTTCCATCAGAAGCAATATTCAAATTATAAAATAGAGGAAATAACAGAACACACTGGTATTTTATTTATAGTTAATTGAAGTTACAATAAGGAGGAATTTCACTTCAGTAACATTGATATTTAATACAAGCATAAATGTGTGTTATGGAAATGAATGAAGAATAAATATGTTTTCTAGGAAAATTAATTAAGATGTAAATAGACACATAAATGGATATATATTTATAAATATAAATATTTAAATAATACAGTGTTACAGAATGTGTCTAATATAATCACCTTTAAATCACTTTATTAAAATTAAAACTGTCTTTATTAAAATATAATCACAAATGATTCAACCATTCATATGAGCTGTTCATTGTCATCAGGGAATCAACAGATGTATAATGGTACCAATTTTACCCAGCCTTCAAACATTTATATAGCTGTATCTATTAAGATAATCAAACACTACTAAAATTATTCATTATTTAAATTAAATGTTCATTAATTTTCTATGTATAAACTCCCAGACTCTAAGCTTTATATAAATATGATCATGTAGTGTTCAGTATTTCTAGTTTCCTGTGTCATTGTTTACATATTAATATATCTTTCCTATTTGCAAAAACTAATCTTATTCATTTATTTTTATTTTATGTGTGTGAGTGATTTTCATACATACGTTTGTGTGCACTATCGATGTGCCTTGTGTATGCAGAGGTGAGATGAAGGTACTTAATTCCATGGAACTTGAGTTACATGTGTTTGTGAGCAACCATGTGGGTTCTGAGAAGCAAACCCAAGTTCTCTGAAAGAGAAACATTTTCTCTTAACAACTGTGCCATGTTTCCAAATAATTTCATTCATGTTAATGGTTGAATAATATTCCATTATATGTGTTTGCTTTTTTCTATGTCTATTATTCCATTGGGAAACATATGTTTTGTCTTCAATTTGTTACTATAAATTGGTTATAAACATTGATATATGAAATTCTCTTTGTACACCTTGTAGAAGGCATGTATTAAGAGTAAATATTGATGGACCATGATTTCATTATACAGAATAAATTAAAGAACTGGTTAAAATTTGTCAAAATTACTTTAACATTTCAAATTAATATCAAAAGTATATAAAGGTCTTGATTTTGGTACTTTTCCATGAATACTTTTTTAATGTTCATTTGACTCCAGTAGTGTTAGTGGCAATGATAGGTTATCTTTTGGATTTGTTTTGTATCTTCATGATGAATACTGATGCTGAGAATTCTTTGTGTACTTGCTGACCATACGTATATGTAGGCTTATAACCATGAACATCATTATGGTTAAATTTTTATTTTCTCTGTTTTATTACCTCCACCATCACCACCCCCACCCCACCCCACCCCACCCTGCCGATGCTGTCCCGACATGTTCAGGTGTATGAGATCATGCATCTGAGCAAGTAGAGTCCAGAAGACGACAATGGGTACCATTCCTTCATTCCTCCTAAATAAGGGTACTTTTTTGAGACAAGATTTCTCATGGTCTGGTGAGCTAATTAGACTGGTTTAGCTCCAGCAATCCATACTATCTTACCTTCTTCCATTTCCTTTTTTAGGAAATTACATGTGCTTGGTACATCTGAATTTTTTAGAGACTTCTGAAGCTTAAATTTAAAGCTTCATATATATAAGAATAGTCTTGTACTGTCTGAGTTATCTCTTCACCCTGTGTTTCATTATTGGTCAGTGGAACTCTTCATTCTGTTAGCCTGTATAACCAAAGGTTTTTATTCAGGTTCCCACAATTTAGCATTTTAGTTCATATTCAGCCTTGAAACTGAATCATAATTACTCTCTAAACAATACCATAAACAATCATTTATGTGACATTTATATTCTGTTGGGTTCTAAAAGTCATGTAGAGATGATTTACACTGAACAGTTTGACATTTGTTGGCTATTTACAAACACTGTCAATATGTAAAAGGAGTGTGAGCATCCTAAGCTTACACTGTCTTCAGGAGAGACATAAACATGTCTTTAGTGTTTGTTCTACAGCCCATTCCTAGACAAAATCCATTTGTTCAAGTAGGAAGCAGTAAATGTGTAAACACCCACAGATATTGCCATTATTACTGGTCACAGTTTCTTTATTGGGTAAGTGATATGTAAATATTTTCTTTTTTCTAAGTAACATATTGAAGATTTGAAGTAATTTACATTTTTCATGGAAAATAAAAAGTTATACAGTTGACACTTGATTTACATATTTATTTTCCTTTATCATTACTGCTTTCATTGTCATGACTAAGATCTGTTGTGCAGTTGAAAGTTGTTAATATTTACATGTGGGGGGGGGCACCTTAACAGGTTTTATTAGATTTCTTGTTATCATACTACATATATGACATATTTTACTTAACTACTCCAGGACCTTTGTAGTAATTATTCTTTCTGATGTCTTTCAAAATTATTTTTTATATCAGCAGAAAATGTGTCAGATATAAATATCACAGTTTTTAACAGTGAGTTCTTGTTGTTTTCCTTTCTCCACTCTTCCAAATCCCTATTAAAACTTTTCATGCTGTTTCAAAGACTTTTTTCATTAAATGAATTTAAAATATTTAAACTAATCCTCAGTGTCTAGGATATCATTTTGTCCTGGTATATAAACATCTCTCCTCTCCTTTCCTCCCCTCTCCTCTCCTCTCCTCTCCTCTCCTCTCCTTTCTGTCTCTCCCTCCCTCCCTCCCTCCCTCCATCCCTCCCTCCCTCCCTCCATCCCTCCCTCCATCCCTCCCTCCCTCCCTCCATCCCTTTGTCCCTCCTTCTCTCTCAAACACTCATACACATTTAGGATGTAATATCAGGATAGTATACTTATTCCAATGAATTTTATGAATTGAATTGTCAATATAATTAAAAGGTCATAAAATGTTTTGCACCTCAAGGGTCCAATAGGTAAAGAACATTATTAACTCTCTTTGGGAGAATTTAGAGAAGCTATCTAATCTTGTGTTTTTCCTTATGGGTAAGCTTTTAATATTTATTCCATCTGCTCACTCATTCACAATTTTCCTTCTGGGTGAGTTTTTAAATACTGATTGCACCTGCTTACCCAAGGTACACCTGCAGTTCAAATCAAATTAAAAGTTTCTCCTTAAGTCAGTTTGATAGCTTATGTCCTTCTTGTGCCAGTTACCCCAGTTATTTATTTTGTGCATAAAATATACCGAGGTTTGATATAATATATACAATGAAGACTTCATTTACATTTACAGGCAATAATTATTTATTCAATTTTCTAGTTTTCTTCTAGGTAACTCAGAGACATAATGTTTCTTACTCAGTGAATAATTTCAATATACATTATTAAAATTATTGATAAATATACAAATATGTGATTTTTCATTGAAAATTTTAACAAAGTTTTCAAATTATGAGGTTATGAATTCCTTGAAAAAGATAAGAAAATTGTCACCATTTTTAAGACCCACCTCATCATCAGTCACAGAAGTAAGAGGGGCTCTAAATACACAAGCCTTTACAAGATTCTGGAAGAATCACTGCTGTTGGTAGTTTATTCTCTGTTGTGTCAACCAGACTTCAAAGGATGTACTTAACCCATGTTATACAAGTGACTTTGGTAAATCTTGGTGTAGAGTGGCCACAAAACCAAACAAATAGACATAAACTCCAGCAAGAAATTTGAAGGAAGATGGATGCTGGACAAGGGTTATAGAGATTTGAAAGTTCTGCATGGTCAGTGTATGAATTTATACTTGTGAAGTTGTAAGAAGGGGAAAAATAATGCTCAAAGGAATGGAAAATATATTCTGACAAGCAATGGCTATGAGTATGAAGAATATATTTAAAGATTCATTACACCTCAAAAAAGAAACTTTCAAATGAACAGCTTGACCAGTGAGGTAGCTCAATAGATAAATGTTCTTGCCTCATAAATCTGGTGACTGAATTTCCTTTTCATCCCACATGTAATATACATTGTATTCACCAATTGTCATGTATTGCTTATATGAGCTTAACACGAATTTGGCTCTCTGGAAGCAGAATTTTACCCTGCCCTACAAACCTACCACTTCAGTCCCAAACATGTCTATTTCAACTCGAGTCACTGATATGTTTGTGTCACATGTTTTGATCCGTGTTTGGATCACCAGTACCAAAATAAAAAGCATGTCCAAGCAGTTTATTCTGAATTCCAAGTGCTAAGAAAGTGGAGTTGTGAGGGTTCCTGATAATTACTGGTTGCACAGCTAATCTAGCACAATCTGCCTCAGGTTCAAACATAGATCCTTTATCAAGAGATTATTAAGGAAACACCAGTGACATCTGTTCTCTAAAATAAGTACACTCAAATGAACACACATGCACACACACACACACACACACACTCACACACACACACCATACATATAAAATTAAAACAAAACATAGTTTTCATGATTTGAAAATTAAATTGTTATAGAAATGTATTATTACATATTATATATCTAGAAAATTTATTTTAATGGATGAAAACAAGATTCTCCAAGAGTTTTGCATATCTTGAAAGATGAATAAAATGAGTTCTGTGGGTTTTAGGATAATTAATTTCTGTTTAAATATTTGCTTTTAGAAAATTTTTACTTATTATATCTGTTTTAGTCCCTTAGACTTAATCAGAAAAATATACTATGCACATGTTAATGCTTCTCCTTGAAACATCTCAAAAAGTAATAAATCTGAATCTATTCCAATTTATCTTACAACAAGTTCTTCTTTATTTCAACAGATGGGCATCTCACATTTCCATCATAAAATTCTAGAAAGCAATTCTTCTGAGATGAAGCAAAATCTATGCACAACAGTTGAAGCTATTTGCTTGATATATTTGAAAAGATTAAAGAAACACTTAGTAAACCCTGGCCTGATTTTCTTTTACATAAAATGTTATTTATAACATAGCATCATGAAATATTTACGAGCAGTGGAGTCACTTACCAGAGGAGTAAACAGAATTGATGATGACCTTCAGTTCACTCTACTGCAGAGAAAGCAATTCTTTCATTATATTTACACTAGAGAATAAAAGAAGCCTTTGCCTCATGAAAAACTCACTGCCTCAGCCTTCACTTCCTTTACACACCATAGGCTTGAAATTATATTTATATATATACTCAAGTTACCCAATAATAGACATCAATAAAATATACAATTGAGAATTACTGTAATATGAATTTTTAGCTATATTATAATATTATCATATTATAATATGACAATACTTTTTCATATTATCCCATTGTATATCATTCTATAAGACTGTAGAGTTTAGAATAAATATTAAATAATTGTTAGATGTAGCTGTCTTTGCTAATCAATTTTCTTAATGTCTCATTGACTAGGATGCAAGTTGGAAAGTAAAAAAAAAAATCTTGATAATATCTTCTCCATATTATCTTTATTAAGACACTGAATTTTCATCCTTAGTATGAATAATTGTCAGGGAGACATTTTAAGAAAGAAATGTTTAAATTTTACATAGTCTGCTTAGATCCTTATTTGTATGTAACTCTATTGCTCCATTTTATTTAAAATTGTTTTAAAGAAAAAGTATAAGATCAATCTTTCACATCTCTGTATATTAAGATATTTCATAGTATTGTGATACAAAAAAGTTAGGGAGGATTTTGGGGAAGGGCAATTGTGATGAGAATATATTGTATATTTTATAAGAAATTTTCTTAAAATAATAAAATACTGCAAAATAAAATAAAAATATATGAATGCAGCGATAACAAACATAATTTTAGTAATATTTCTTTTAAGCCATGCTTTTAGGGCCATTTGCTTTACTACTGTATCTTTTGCAGTACAGATACCTTCACAGATTTTATATTCCTGTTTTTCTACACTTTTTTTTAGCTTTTTTCCCTCATTTTTAAAGTACTTATTGTGCTTACTCTTATTTTATAACCCCCCCCCAATATCTCAGTAAAGGAAAATGTAAAAATTTATTTCCCGTTTCTTTTCTTTGCTGTATTTTCTCATAGTTTTTGACTATACATTCAAGTATTTAATCCATCTTTGTTTGATCATTCTGGTTTTCTTTTTTTACAATGTAGTAGTCATGTGTTTCTGTGAGATATCCTCTCCCTAACAATAAGTAGACTGTTCGCTGTTCTTCTCGTTTTCTTTTGTGGTTGTGGTTGTTGCTCTAAAAACAGGAATTTACAATTAATGTATGAGCTTATATCTGGGCTTTATTACCTTGTACACTGGTAAATGCCTGTTTTAAATCCAAGTTTTAAATCAAGTGCTGTAACTTGATTACTGTTTTCAAACGTGAAGATATGAAACCTTTCATTATATTTTTCTTCTTTTTTTTTTCAAAGACAATAGAAAGTAGTTTATTCTGAGCCAAATAGGGGTGACCGGTGCATGGAAACGTGGAATCAGATTGCCCTGATAGCATGCTCCTTTTACGGTGGCTCTCGGGCGCTACAACACCAGCCCCCAAAGCCCAAATTTCATACAGTACCTTGATACATACACTCATAGTCTAGTTCCTATGTGTCCGTGTCCATAAAATAAAGCTAAGCTTCATGTCTGTATCTGAATTATGACAGCTCGGGTCTCCGGCGGCCTCACTGGGAGAAGTTAACTCCCTTCAATGCTGCCATGAGTGCCCCTGAGAGTTCCGCAGAATTGCTTTGTAGATGCTTAGGGGCCTAGACCTTGCAGCTGATCATGGAGACCTCTTCCCCATTCCCAGCTAGGCACCCACAAGGTAGCCACTCTTCCGTATCACTTCCGGATCACAGTCCTCTCCTCGGCCGCTTCGTCTGAGGTTTTTTGTTTTTTTGTTCTTTTAGATATATTTTTTATTTACATTTCAAATGATTTCCCCTTTCCTTGATTCCCCCTCCCCCCCCCGTAAGTTCCATAAGCCCTCTTCCCTCCCCCTGTTCCAACATCCACCCCTTCCCACTTCGCTGTTCTGGTATTCTCCCCTACACTGCTGCACTGAGCCTTTCCAGAACCAGGGGCCTCTCCTTCCTTCTTCTTGGACATCATTTGATATGTGGATTGTGTCTTGGGTATTCCAAGCTTCTAGGCTAATATCTGCTTATCAGTGAGTATATACCATGAGTGTTCTTTTGAGACTGGGTTACCTCATTTAGACAAACGGATAGAACTGGAGAAACATTATCCTATGTATATTTTTCTTTTTAATTGGTTATTTTAATTATTTACATTTTAAATGTTATCCCCTACCCAGTTTCCTCTTCTCATGTCCCCTATATCCCTTCCTCCCTCCCACTGTGTCTATGATGTTATTCCTACACCCCCCACACACACCCACTCCTGCCTCAGCAGCCTAGCGTTCGTTCCCCTCTCCTGGGTCATCAGTCCTCCACAGGACCAAGGGGCTCCCCTCCCAGTGATGCCAGATACGGCCATCCTCTGCTACATATCCAGCTGGAGCCATGGGTACCCTCTGTGTACTATTTGGATGGTGGTTTAGTCCCTGGGAGCTCTGGGGATCTGGCTGGTGGATGTTGTCATTCTTCCTATGAGGTTGCAAACCCCTTCAGCTCCTACAGTCCATGCCTTAACTTCCCCCTGGGGTCTCTGCCTTCAGTCCTGTGTACATCCACATCTGTATTGGTCAGGCTCTGGCAGAGGCTCTCAGAGGACAGCTATACTGGGCTCCTGTCATTATATTTTTCTTGCTCATCTCTTTTGTCTATTTTGACAATGTATGTTTCCATATGAATTTCAGGGAGTTTCCAATGTCTGTAAGTGTCAATGGGGATTTAACTGAGGTCAATAATATAGATGCAATGAATCATTTTAACTGGTATTAGTATTTTGATGAGAGTAAATTTTATAATTAATGAACATAGTACATTTTTCACTTATTTGTGTAGTTTTTAACTTTTTAAATATTTTTTCGAAAAAAAGGCATTTTTGCTCTTTAAAGTGATTGGTGGTTCTTGACTATGAATACTTCTTGTCAAACTGCTTTAAATTCTACCTACTTTAATTTCTGTGCAATGATGTAGTGTAATCTGGAAGGTTGAGCCAATAAAACTTTTCTTCCTTAAACTGCTTCTGCCATGGTGTTTTACCCAAGCCACAGAAAACGAAAGGAAGATCTCAGTCAAGTATATCTCAGGGACAAACTAATGATGGTCCTATCACTCCCTGCTGAATTTCTAGCTAATGATAGATTTTTCTCAGAGGAAACTGTCACCTTCATTTGCATGGTTCCAAACCAATGACCATACAGACAGCCCTGGTTCAGCTCAGTGGGTCACAAAGCAAAGTGAAAATACATGAATGTTAGAAAGAAAATTGTTGAGAAGAATGGGGTGGATGAAAAAAGTCAGAATTGTGTGAGAAAATGAAGACATTGATTAAAGTAAGCCGAAGTCGTTGTAAGCATGTGTAAAGTTCTTCAAAGAATATTAAATAAATAAATCACTTGCTTTTCATGAAAAATCAAATGACTACTCTTTGTTGAAAGTGTATTTTATTGCTTAACTTTTTAGAGTGTATGTGAGCTGAATAAAGTATATATATTCTTTGTGGCACTCAAGACATGCATACAAAACCCTTTATTCATGATTTCTGCCATATTATTCATTGTGTTCTTCTTCATTCCTGCATCCCTTTAATCCCCTTATTACAAAAATAATACATTTTTAAAACCCTTACCTTAAAGAAAACATATGTAAGAGAAAGGGAATGAAGCAAGAAAAAACAATTCGTTTTTGGTGCTGGAAAACTTTGCTTAATATGATTAACTATTTATTTTTAATTAATTTATTATTTATTTACTGGTTGATTATTTGTTTACATCCCAAATGCTGCCCCTTTCCTGTCCCTCTCTTAGCAAGTTGCTCCCCCTTCCTTCCTTCTCTTCTCCTCTGAGAGAATGAGATGCCCTCTCTAATATGGCCCCCATTCCCACACTGCCATATCAAGTCTCTGCCAGATTAGGTGCATCCTCTTCCACTGACCTCAGACACAGCAGCCATGAAGACTGAGCTGCCTGCTTGCTTCTTGGGTTTCTAGGATCCTCATTTCACCCCGTGTATGCTCTTTGCTGGGTGGATTAGATTCTGAGAACTCCCAGCAATCCAGGTTTGTTGACATTGTGTGTCTCCCTGTGGGTTCCCATCTAATTAAGGGTCTTCAATCCTTCCCCCAACTCTTACATAAGTGTCCCCATTTCCATCTAAGGTTTTTGCTGTGGATATCTGCTTCTGTTTCAGTCTGCTGCTGGGTAGAGCCTTTCATAGTTATGCTACACTCTTGTCTCCAAGCATAACAGTATCATTAATAATTTCTGGGATTGTTGTTTGCCCATGAGATGAGTTTCGAGTTACTGAATGGCTTTCCTTGGGTCTTTGCTCAGTACCTGAATTTCTGTTAGAGAGAATATGTTTTGGGTAGAAAGCTTTGTGAGGTGATTGGTGTCCACTGGGGATCGAGCCTAGCTACAGAATATACCCTCTTCAGGTTCAATGTCCACACTGTTAGACAACTCACTAAGTTCCCCAGCATTGTTTCCTGGGAACATCCCTTATCCCGGGTCTTTGGGGTTTCCTAGAGATTCTTCACTCCTTCAAACCAAACCCCTGGCAGCTGCAGATCTCAAGTCATTCTCTTGCCCCTCTTGATTACTCTCCTCCCTCTCCCCACACCTGACTCCACCTCGCTATTCCCCTCTCCTTGCCCTCTCCAATCCATTTCCTTCCCTCTCTCTGCCACCAATGACTGTTCTGCTTCCCCTTCCAAGTGTGATTCAAGCATCCTTGCTTGGACCTTGTGTTTTGTTTAACTCCTTTGGATATGTATGATAGATCATGGGTATTCTGTACTTTATGGCTAATATCCACATATCAGTAGGTACACATCATGCTTGTCCTGGATTACCTCACTCAAGAGGAAATTTTCTACTTCCATACATTTGCTGGCAAAATACATGATGCCCTTGATTTTAATAAATATTCCACTGTGTATTCCATTCCAATTAAATGGATCACATTTTCTGTATCTATTTCCAGTTGAGGGACATTTGAGTTGTTTCCAGTTGTGGCTATTATGAATAAAGTTGCTATGAACATAGAGCAGATACCCTTGTGTTATGATAGAGGATCTTTTGGGTATACGCAGGAGTGGTATAGCTAGGTCTTCAGGTAGAACTCTTTCCAATTTTCTAAGAATTGATTGATCTCCAGAGTTGTTGAACAAGTTTGCAATTCCACCAGAAATGGAGGAGTGCTCCTCTTTCTCCACATCCTCGCCAGCATGTGCTGTCATGCAAGTTTTTGATCTTAGCCATTCTGATGGCTGGAGGGGGAATCTCAGGGTTCTTGTGATTTGCATTTCTCTGATGACTAAGGATGTTGAACATTTCTGGGCCATTTGAGATTCCTCTGTTTAGAATTCTATGTTTAGTTTTACATCCCATTTTTAAGTGGGTTATTTCATTTGTTGGAGTTTAGCTTCTTGAGTACTTGATCTATTTTGAATATTAACCCTCTTGCACATGTAGGCATAATGAAAACATTTTCCCAATTTGTAGGTTGCCGTTTTGTTTTATTGACGTGCCCTTAATCTTACAGAAGTTTTTCAGTTTTATGAGTTCGCATTAATTAATAGTTCATTTTAGAGCCTGAACCGTTGGTGTTCTGTTCACAAAATTGTCTCCTGTACATGCCTTTCAAGGACATTTTTCACTTTCTGTTCTATAAGGTCATGTATCAGGTTCTATGTTGAAGTTCTTCATCCACTTAGACTTGAGTTTTATGCAGGGTGATAAATACAGATCCATTTGCATTTTCTATGTGCAGGCAAGTAGTTGGACTCACACAATTTATTGAAAAATGCTTTCCTATTTCCATTGTATGGTTTTGGCTTCTTTGATGAAAATAAAGTGTCCATGATTGTGTAGGGTTACTTTTGGTTCCTGGATTCAATTACATGGATCAAGCTGTCTGGTTCTCTACCAATATCATGCTATTGTTCTAAAGAACAGCTTTAGGTCAGTGGTCCTGATTCCTCCAGAGGTTCTTTTATTTCTCTGGAATGCTTTAGCCATCTTGGGTTTTTTGTTTTTCCATATTCACTTTTAAACAAAATGAATTCATTCTACCTCATCAATACCATAAATGCTTACCACACACACAGATGAACACACACAAGAAAATAGATTAGATATAAATGATAGATCAATTGATAAATAGACAGATAAATAGATGACCGGCAGACATGATAGATGGTAGATAGATGGAAATTGTTTTCTCCATGTATTAATGAATGGCATATGTTATTTTAAAAAATTCACCACTGAAAATAACAGCATATATCTCTAATATATCCTATTATTATATGCATTCCTTATGTAGTAGGGAAGAGCATATACTTATGTCTTTTGATTGTTTTGTTATATGACTTTCGGAAGTTTTTGCACTATTTCCATAATGAGTAGAACAATTCATATTCCAACTTACATGTGATTCTTTCCTACTCAGTCTTTGCAAAGGTGGTTGATTTGGATGTTTTATGATAATAACATATATCTTTGAACATATAGTATATGCCTTTATGATCTGTAAGTGGTATAGGATAGTTATGACTAGTCATTTCCTGTCATGAAGTTCTGATATTTTACCTATTCTTCTAAGATTTGGATTGGATTTTTGTATATTACTATATTTAACAAGTTGAAATTATTATAAAATGATAAATCATGCTTATTAGAGACTTTTCTGCAAATAGTTCATCATGTTTTCTTTACATAAACAAATAACAATTATGAAAGCATAAATCTGTGTCAGATTTACTTTATCTCATGAATGTGTCAATATTTATCTCCATTGGAGATAAATGATTTAACTGATTTTTTAAAAGAGAAAGAAAATCTAAATCACTATCCCTATATATATATTTGTGTGTGTGTGTGTGTGTGTGTGTGTGTGTGTGTGTGTGTGTGTGTATCATGACTTGAGCATGAATAATGTCCATTAGGATCATCCAAATAGATGATATCAATGTAATATATTTGACTTCTCAGAACATTTCTACTTTCACATTACACAATATGAGCATTATTCTGTGTCAGTATGACGTATCTGCATGATATGCTTCAAAATTGTTCTATTCTCAAACAACTAATGAATAATACTTTCAGTGTATGAATCTTCATATGACTGTTTAAACTCAAAGAGTTTAGACACTGAAAACAGACTGCATTGTTTAAACATCTCATTTCCCTCAGGATTCCATCCTTTTATAGATACTGAGAATAACAGTACTGCTCGATTGACTGAGCAGATATATGAAGATTCATATTGCTGTACATACTGGAAAGTTATTAAAATTATCTGTGAATGTTTTTTAGTGTTTATTATTGTGTGACTTTTATATAGACTATAGTATGTTAACTACATGTGTATTGAATTCCATTACACTAAATTAATACCTTCCCCCTCTTAGTGAGTGTCTTTTCTACCAATTGTTAATACATTGATAACTTTAACAGATAAGCAATCTCAAACTTATTTTCTTGTTTTGCTATGTGTGCTATATCTTAAAGACATTCGCAGATGGTTTATCATCTTGCTCCAAGATATGAATGTGATATTTAGTATAAAATCACCAGAGAATCCTGTCAACTATTTCATACAAGTTTGGATGTGTGTGTGTGTGTGTGTGTGTGTGTGTGTGTGTGTGTGTGTGTGCAAGACAGAGACAAAGAGAGAGACAGAGATAGACTGTGGACACACAGAATTGTGCTCTTGTATTTTTTTAAAGAGAAAAGTAATTTCTAATATCCAAAGAATGTGGGAAATGTCAATAAATGTTTCTTAATGTCTTTTTATTTTCTTTATTTCCATCAGTTTCTTCCCGTTAGATTCTGATGAGCAGCCATACCATATTTAAATAAGGGAAGATATTCAATATTCAGAAGAGGCAACTTGCTTTGTATTGTGAACCACTGCATGTGAAAATTATTATAAATTTAAACCTGGAAATTAAAATAGCCATGAATCCAAACAGATAAAAACATTTGTAGCATAAAGTTATATACATCGGTTTAGTGGTTAATGCTAATCATTTCTTATATTTCTCTTCATTAGCCAGCTAATTTCATGCTCCTCAAATGATGATTTTGCTTCTACACAATTCTCGTTGGTAATTTTGCTGGAACATAATTAATAATTTAAGAAAAATAAATGCCATATAGCATTTGAAGTTGCATGATGATAAAGATAATGATTAAAATATATTTAGAATTCTGTAAAAATTTCAGAGGAAATGTTGATCCTAAAGAAAAAAGTACAGTTGGCAAACAATATCTCTTTCCTATGAAATGAGATTGAATTCCAGCTACCAAGATGGTTAGGTAAAATAATGGTTAGTGTTTTGTATTAACTTTTTAATACAATTGAAGTAACAAAAGTGATATATTTAAGCTATAGTACATTTCTTATCGAGAGTCATATACTCCTTATATTAAAACTAGTTATAATGAGTTCATTATACACTAAACACAGCTTCAGTTTTATAATGTACTCTGTACAGAATCTTAGTAAAAGAGTAGCATTTATTTCAAAGGCATAAATACTCCTGTCTACTTTATTGACCCTAACTTCACACTTCTAAATAGATGAAATTATTGAAAAATGGTGATTCTGTGCCTCCTTCTATAAAATTCTTTCTTAAAAATGAGGAGTCTTAGACATGTCAGACTTCTTCTTTATAGTGGGGCTTACTATAGTGAGGCTTTCTGAATATATTTTAATAATGTCTTTGTGCAATGTTGAGACAGATATATGAAACTAATTTAAAGTACTTTCTAAACATGGTTGGTTACATATCAGTTGTGTAGATATAAATTACTAATTATCTAGTTAGCAAAATTCTCCTTAATTGCCCAGTAATATAAGTAAACAGAAATTGGATGATTTAAAAAATGAATTAATATGACTAAAAGCATTACTATTTTCTTAATGATTTTTACTTTGTCTTAATTTTCTAAGTAAGTAAAAAGAAAATTGTTCGGCTTGCATAACCTATTGTACTTAGAAATTTCATCACTGGGAAATTTAGTAAGTTAAGAATTATTGTTACAAATGATATCATTTTCACCATCCTCGTTTAAGATCCATCATACTGAGAAGTTTAATTATTTGATGAGACACATTCCCATTGCCTACTCCTACTCTCTAATTATGACATGTTTGCCTTTCCACTGTTAATGTAGGAATTAGTTTACCCAAGCAAGAAATCAATAATTCAAACTTATAATTAAATTGTGGTATAATGAGAAAATGCTTACATAAATGTGGATTTAATCTACTATTTCTTTTCATTATTTATTTTCTAATTCATGCATAATTAAATATGCAAATTAAAATATCTAATATCAATGATATAGTTTTATTAAAACCAATAATGAAAGATAGAATTTCTAAGCACCTTTATGAATAATATTAAATACAAAATTAATAAACAGAAAAATATTTATAAAATGTGTCCTTCATTCCACATCAGTGCAAGTTAAATGGGCATCCATTTTCTTTATTGATGTATTGCATAATTCCATGAGGGAAACAATCCTTCATTTCTCAGCAAAAATGGTATTTACATGTCAGAAAAAGAATGTGCTACAAAATTTAAGGGACCCAATATGAAGTGAATATGCGTACACTCTTGCTCTCAATTTAGCTGTAACTTTTGGAGACAGGCAGAATGAGAGGTTATACATGTGACTGATATTAATGTGTAACACTGGGACAATTGCAAACCCCCAAAACATTTTATATAAAACCTGCATAACTCATAATACAGTAAGGGATGTAACCTTTCTAGATTTACAAAATGAAACTCATGGTGCATAAGTTAAGTGGCCTAAAAAGGAAAATAGATAACAACACCCCTCTCAAATATAGACGTGATGATCTTAGTGAGCTGTATCCAATAATATTGGAAATTATCAATATCAATGATGCTTTATTACAGGTAAACCATAAAATTAATATTTCAAAAGCAATCAATGAATTTCATCATATTAGGATAGTAAATTAAAATGTTACATGATGATATAAAACTAATAGTACAAATCACCTGATGAAACAATAACAGAAATCCTTATTATTTTTAACATAACAAAGGAAAGCAGCCAAGCTACCCTTAGTGAATCTGAATGGAACAAGAATCTCTGGTGCCAGAACACTTTGTTATATAAGGCCAGCACCTTTATCTAACCAGCCAGATACAGAGAACATGAAGGTTTTCTATATCTTGAAGTAAAAATAAAACTGTAAAACACATATACATTTTCCTAATTATGGATGACTTAATGGTCTACATAAAAAAAAATCTAAGGGAATCTATGAAAACATTATTTCTCATGAACATAATTTAAGACTTTTATTGATTTGTAGGACACAAAAAATGTACAAGCAATTGTATATGGAATATATGGTTAGCAAACTCATAATATCGCATAATTTTGATTGATCAAATGATTAATAAATAGTCTCACTAGGTGTGCATAATCTAATGAACAATAACAACCACAACAGCTACTGCCACTATAACAACAAACAATAACATAAGTAAATGGACAGAAGTGGAATGATTCATGTATTGGAAAATCCAAAGTTGTAAAATATCAGTACTCCTGAAATTATTTGAACTCCTGTTATTATTTGGAGCATACAACTATTACCTTAAATAATACAGGAGGGAGATGAAGAAAATCGAACAATCTCTTGAAATGAAGAATCAGAATAATTCATTAAATTAATGTTAAAATTTCAAGATAGTATAAAGAAAGAAAATGGGTGACATAAGGGTGGAAATTGCCTAATAGTCAGGATGTAAATTATACAAAATCTAGATTCAAATCTATCATTAATATGAACTTAAATTCAGAAAACAACATTTACCAAATAGTGAACATTTTTAACAATTAAAAAACAAGCAAAGGGTTAGTTTTCAAAATAGTATTTAGCAGTAATTAAATCAATAGCAATGCTGTTTGTGGAGAATTTTTTTAAAAAAATAAAAAATCTCTCAGTATTAATGTTTTTGGAGAAGAAAAAATGGAGCAATATTTTTACATGTACAGAATAGATGAATTCTCTTCTGTTTCAATTCACAGGTAGGTTGCACATGTAGACACAAACACATACACACAGAGATGAACACATATACACATATATGCAATACACACAATTACAAAAAACACACAATCACATGAATGCACAAGAATCTATACTCAGAAAACACAAATATGATGCATGTAAACACACTCAGATTCATACACATGAATGGACACATATATACACACAAACTGCACAATGCACATGCATGCACATACCTGTGCATATGCTAATGTATACATGTTCCTTATTAAAAAGAAACATGTATGCTAAACAAAAAAGTCATCTAAAATTATCTGATAGATTAAAAATCTACAGCATAAAGAGATAAAAAGAAAATCACATAGAGTGTGTATATGTGTTTGTTTGCATAGATATAGCAGCCAGATTTAAATGGTTTTCATTTCTGGCTAGCTTGATTTTTGAATTCTCTCATTGATTCTGAAGATCACGCATTTAGCTAAACTAACAGAATAGTAAGCACCAAGTGTATGCCTCTATGTGAATTTGGGCCTCTCATATAGGCCTTTGTAGCTACGTGTCACGATGCTTTCCACATTATGAAGCAGATGTGAACTCAGTTGCTCATGCTTGTGTAGTCAACAGCTTATAGAGACACTTCTGCATTCCCAGAAGACCCAGTTTAAGAACTGAAAAATTCTTTATTATAAAAATTATATGATAAGTAGATAATTACAAAAATAAATACATGATTACAAATATACACGTACATGTGCACACATGAACATACAAATGAATAATGAATAAATAAACTTTTTATCTGTTGAAGCAACACAGATTTGTTACAATAGTGTTTAATAAATAAACTGGCATTATATTGTTTTTTTCAGTATAAATCTAATAAATGTGAAATTATGAGAAAAATACAATTGTGTACTTATACTAATGAAACAAAATTATACATAGGGATTCCAAAGCTTGTCAGTCATTGTTCTATCAAATACACATACTCTAGATATGCAGAGATCTGTTAGGACATATAGTGAGATTAAGACACTCACTACAGTAATAGTGCATACAAATTTAGCAATTGCATATCCAATAAAACATACATGTGTTAGAGAGGGAAGGATTTACCTCTTCAAAGTAGGCTAGCAATCTTTTGTTGGGGTACATGCTGGTCTTCATGTAAGCCTCATTGCCTCACATGTGTGGGGCAATCAACAACCGGGATATAATCATAACTCCAAAATCACTACCTGAGTGTATATTAAAGAGGTATGTGAAGTTATATTCCAAAATAGCCCACTCTACAATCGTGGGAATGAGGAACACAGAATGATATTAATGAAACATGACCATTTTATGCAATAAGCAATTGTCTCTACAACTTAGGTCATTTCTGTCCCTTGACTGGTTCCAGCTTCACAGACATGCAGGGTGAGAAAGTGCACACTGTAATGTCTGATGGCAAGGAAAGTCAGGCTACAGTGAGATTTAGGAGAAAAAAAGAAAATTTAGATATGGGCTCCAGGCACCTATGTCATTTTATCCTGTGACTGGGAGATAGAATTCAGGAGAAATGTGAGGTTGGGTGAAAATAGTCTGTTAAAATCCCCTGGGTGTCAAGAGCCCTCTCATGCCTCAGAGTTGACCTTAAGAAATTGGTGAGTTTTGCAATCATATTGAAATATTTAATAAAAAGAACTTATGATCCAAATGAACCGAATTAGAGCCAGGATATCTCTCTAATGCTAAAGCTTTGTCCTGTATGTGTCAAAAACAATCTTCAGGAATGGGAAAGTTTTCCTGGAGCACCGACTTAACACTGTGACCAATCTGCATATCTAAGCTTGCAATTCTCTTCTCTTGATGCACCCTTATCTTCCCATTAAATCACATCAAACTATTGCTTATTTTCACATTGCCATTTTTGTATACCATCAAAATAATTTATTCTCACATTGGAAAATTACCTGTATACACATATATGTATATGTGTATATTTGCATGTATACAAGCTCTTATGCGTGTTTCCTTCCTTTTTCCTTTTATATTCTATTTTCTATTTTAGCATTTTGGTGTTAGTCCTAGAGTTTCACCTTATTAAAAAAACACCAAAACAAAAAGTTACATCTAATCTCAAGTCTAGAAAATATAGTTTTGCTCTTTCTGACTATTGTTCTACCTATAGTCAGTACTTCTATGACCCTTGAATAACAAACATATGCACACACACACACACACACACACACACACACACAGTGCTCACCACACATTTCAATATAAATGATTTTACAAATATGCCCCTAGACCTGGAGTAAATATAGTTTTTCACAACTATGTTGTTGATTGAAAACAAATGTGGGGACTGGAGAGATGGCTCAGCAGGTAAGAGCACTGACTGCTCTTCTGAAGGTCCTGAGTTCAAATCCCAGCAACCACATGGTGACTCACAACCACTTGTAACAAGATCTGACACACTCTTCTGTTGTGTCTGAGGACAGCTAGAGTGTACTCACATAATAAGTAAATAAATCTTAAATAAAAAGAGTGCCAACATAAAAAAAAAAAAGAAAAAGAAAACAAATGTGGTTGATCCTCAAAAGAAACATCATTTTTTCTTGGCACTCTATCTAGTTCTTCATATTATATCTGGCACAAAATTGTATAAGAAGCTTATCCTTGGGAAACAATATAAGAAAACTAACTACATGTGGAATAATTGTTTCAATGACTATATATGACATGAATTTAGATTTCTAACTACACTTAGAAAAAAGTGACTCTGAATTTGAAAGTTGGAATAAATCATACAAAAATATTAAAATATAATATAGTAAGGATTCATTACAATACCAATGTAATTTTTCTTATCTTCCTCTGAAAACCTACTAGCTTAAAACTTTCATATATTAAGGTAGCAAAATACCTTCACTTTTTCCATAGAGCTATGGAGAGATTTTGTAATTTGTTATGTCAATGTTGAGAAAACTGCATTGCATGAAATATTTTCCTTTTTCATTAATGAGGATCTACAGAAAGTAGTAATACCATTTGTAGTCATCTTAATATTTTTATGGACTTTTATTACCTATTTTCATCAATTTAAAAAAATTGTGGTTATACTGTCACTGACTTTTAGATTTGCAATGAACTGTAAATACATATTGCCATTTGTAAATACTTTTCTTAATTATATTTCAAAAAAGAAATTAATAAAATTAAAATATATAAATAGTAAATGCAAAAGACAATCACATACATGTATCAGTTCTAGAAATTGCATCTTATTTTAGAAAAGCCAATAATGCCTTTGTTTTTAATTGCTTAATTCAACATTTTACAGTAGTAAGCAATTATTTTTATAATTTTATTTATTTAGTTAATTTACTAAATGTAATAATGCTGATGAAATATAATAATTTTAAATTGTATTTTCTTAATTTCATATACTTTAAGGCCACTTTTAAGACAGACAGAAAACAGAAATATCAAAAAAAATTTTAAAGACATTTCCCTGTCTATTCTTTGATTTAGAAAAATGTTGCTTTCTCAGAACCAAGAGCCTCTCCTCTCTTTGATGTGCAATAGGCCATCCTCTGCTACATATGCATCTGGATCCCAGGGTCCCTCCCTGTGTACTCTTTGGTTGATGGTTTAGTCTCTGGGAGCTCTGGGAGTGCTGGGCGGCTCATATCATTGCTCCTCCTATGGTGCTGCAAACCCCTTCAGCTTCTCGGGTCCTTTCTCTAGCTCCTCCATTGGGGACCTTGTGCTCAATCCAATGATTGGCTGAGACCACCCACCAATGTATTTGTCAGGTACTAGCAGAGCCTTTCAGGAGACAGCTATATCAGGCTCCTGTCAGCAAGTGCTTGTTAGCATCCACAATAGTGTCTGGGTTTAGTGACCATATATGGGATGGATCTCCAGGTGGGGAAGTCTCTGGATGGCCTTTCTTTCAGTCACTGCTCCATACTTCATGTCTGTATCTCCTCCCATGGGTATTTGGGGAGTGCCAGGACAAAAAAGCAGGAATGGTTGGGTTGGTGAGCTAGTGGTGGGAGGATGGGACAGGGGGTTTTTGGAGGGAAAACCAGGAAAAGGGATAACATTTAAAATTTAAATAAAGAAATTATCTTTAAAAAAAAAAAGGTTGCCACTCCTGAAAATGTTCCTGAAGCTTTGTTTCCAAAGCAACAGGCTTCTCTAGTCTAACTCTAATGTTTCCAGATTGTTTCTCTATTTTTCTTTTTTTTTGTCCCTTTCATTCTTTTTTCTAAATTGGATATTTTCTTTATTTATATTTCAAATGTTATTGCCTTTCCTGGTCTCCCCTATGGAAACCCCTTATCCTATCCCCAACTCCACTCCCTCTATAAGGGTGCTCCCCCACCCACCCATCCACCCACTCCCTCCTTCTAGCCCTGGCATTCCCCTACACTGGGGCATCGAACTCATTCAGGCCCAAAGGCTGTGCCTCCCTCTGATGTACAACAAGGCTATCCTCTGCTACATATTCTGCTGGAGCCATGGATCCCATCATGTGTACTCTTTGGTTGGTGGTCCAGTCACTGGAAGCTCCAGGGATTCTGGCCAGTTGACACTGTTGCTATCCCCATGGGGCTGCAAACCCTCTCAGCTCCTTCAGTCCCTTTTCCAACTCTTCCACTGGGGCCGCTGAGCTCAGTCCAGTGGTTGGCTGCCAGCATCTGACTCTGTATTTGTCAGGTGCTAGAAGAGCCTCTCAGGAGACAGATATATCAGGCTCCAGTCAGCATGCACTTCCCAGCATCTGGAATAGAGTCCAGGTTTGGTGACTGTAAATGGGATGGATTCCTAAGTGGGGCAGTCTCTGGATGGTGTTTGCTTCAGTCTCTGCTCAACACTTTGTCTAGTACACTGTGAATAGGACAAAATTGCAACCAAAAGAAAAGGAAAAGATCATTAGCAATCCTACATCCAATAGTGGACTAATATCCAATATATACAAAGAACTCCTGAAGTTAGACTCCAGAGAACCAAATAACCCTGTTAAAAATAGGCAACAGAGCTAAACAGAGAGTTTTCAACTGAGGAAACTGGAATGGTCGAGAAGCACCTAAAGAAATGTTCAACATCTTTAGTCATCAGAGAAATGCAAATCAAAATGACCCTGAGATTCCACTTCTGACCAGTCAGAATGGCTAAGATCAAAACTCAGGTGACAACACATGCCGGTGAGGATGTGGAGAAAGAGGAACACTCCTCTCTTGTCTGGTGGGATTGCAAGCTGGTAAAGCCACTCTGAAAATCAGTCTGGAGTTTCCTTAGAAAATTGGACATAATACTACCTGATGACCCAGCTATACCACTCCTGGGCATATACCCAGAAGATGCTCCAACATGTAATAAGAACACATGCTCCACTATGTTCATAGCAGCCTTACTTATAATAGTCAGAAGATGGAAGCAACCCAGATGTCCCTCAACAGAAGGATAGATAGAAAGTGGACCAATTTAAAGAATGGAATATTACACAACTATTAAAAATAATGGCTTCATGAGATTTGCAGGCAAATGGATGGAACTAAAAAATATTATCCTGAGTGAGGTAACTCAGTCACAAAAGAACACACACTGGTATGCACTCATTGATAAGTGGATATTAGCCCTAAAGTTAAGAATACCCAAAATAACCACTTATACCCAAAACATAATCCACACATCAAATGAGATACAAGAAGAAAGGAGGAGTGGTCCCTGGTTCTGGAAAGACTCAGTGAAACAGTATTCGGCAAAACCAGAACGGGGAACTGGGAAGGGGTGGGAGGGAGGACAGGGGAAGAGAAGGGGGCTTACGGGACTTTCGGGGAGTGGGGGGGGCTAGAAAAGGGGAAATCATTTGAAATGTAAATAAATTATATTGAATAAAAAAATTAAAAAAAAAAGAATACCCAAAATACAACTTACAGACCATATGAAGCTCAAGAAGAAGGAAGACCAAACTGTGGATGTTTCAGTGCTTCTTAGAAGGGGAAACATTTTTTTTTTACTTTTAATGAACAGATTTCCATAGAATAAATTGTTTGTAACTCTGCACAAATCTCAACCTTTCTGCCAACTGACTTACACACCATCATCTGAGGGTACAGGGGTTATATTTTAGCAGTGAAATTTCAAGAGGAAATACCATGCTCAAGGAAGTAGAATTATATAATCTTTGACCTACATGGAAACCTAACCTTGTAGTTTGCATATCCATGACACGTTTAAGGGATGACTCCCCAAAAGGCCAGAGCATCATTCACTAAGGCATGTCCCATGTAAAGACATAATAGGAACACATTATCCCTTCAATAAGATAATATAATTTTCTGTCCTGGAATTTCTGCCCTCCATGCCACCCTAGTCCCAGTAGAGCAGCTTCCTGAGCCTGTTCTACTTTCTGAATTACTCAGAAAAAATTGCATTGTCTGCCTGTTTCTAGGAGTGTTTTCCCTAAAACTTGGGATATGGTTATTAATTAAACCTCCGCTCCCTCCTGTTGAACTAGCCTCTATGCCAGTTTAACACAAATTGCATTTTCCCTTCTTTTCCCCATCTTCCTCCTTTGGGTGCTGCTAAGATTTACAGCTTGCTTGCTCTGGGGCTTTTTCTTAAATTCTGACAACAATCTGTACTCTAGATAAAAAATAATAATGAAGAGGACTTCTTTGTCATCTCTTGCTCTCCCCCTTACTTTGTCATTTCTCTGTCACAGGTTGATGCTATCTGCCACACTATTATGCAAACACGTGAGGAACCCTTCACTGTAAACCAGCTCAAAACCACAAGGGTTTTATAGCAACATTGCATTAAAAATGATTTACATTACAAGTCACGTATTTGTATAGAAAATGTAAAGAGATTAAAAACAAACCCAAGAACAACAAAAACAAAAGCAGACTACTGTAATAAGAATTACATAAGAGGCTTAATCAGAATAGAATGCCTCTACACTTTGTAATAACTTCATGTTAAGTAAAAACAGTTTTTCAAACTTTCTGAAGTATTCTTTAGGAGATCTATTCTATTAAGTTAATTTTGTAGTTATACCTCCCACTTTTAAATGCTAATATTTTGTGACAATTTTTCAAAAGTAGTTTGTGTTCGAGTAAGTTCATTGACATGACTATTGAAGGCATTTTGACTGTGAGAATGAGGCACAGCCTAGCTTAGCTCTAATCTATGGTCATGGGATCTGTTTTCAAGTGGAGTATACAGAATAAGAAATAAGTAACGCATTGCATCATGAAAACACATTACATCATGGTCAATACGGCACTGACTTAAAGTAGAATAGGAACATCTGTAAATTAGTGTTTTGCTTGTGTGAAGTGACACACTTAATGTCCTATCAACCACTCTTTTGGATTTCAGTTACATACAGCACCTACTGCAACTGGTGACAGAACACTTGTTCCACGAGGCTAACAGGCAGCAGAAGTGTGAAATTTGGTCTGCATCTAGTCTTTGTAGAATATAGACTTAACATATCTTTCAATTCTTTGGATAGTCTGTTCTCAAAAAGAGGTGCTCTAGTGTTTTCTTTTTTTTTTTTTTTTTTGTCTTTTTTTTTGTCTTTTTTTTTATTCGATATATTTTTTATTTACATTTCAAATGATTTCCCCTTTTCTAGCCCCCCCACTCCCCGAAAGTTCCATAAGCCCCCTTTTCTCCCCCTGTCCTCCCACCCACCCCTTCCCACTTCCCCGTTCTGGTTTTGCCCTATACTTCTTCACTGAGTCTTTCTAGAACAAGGGGCCACTCCTCCTTTCTTCTTGTAGCTCATTTGATGTATGTATTATGTTTGGGGTATTCCAGTTTTCTAGGTTAATATCCACTTATTAGTGAGTGCATACCATGAGTCACCTTTTGAGTCTGGGTTACCTCACTTAGTATGATGTTTTCTAGCTCCATCCATTTGCCTAAGAATTTCATGAATTCGTTGTTTCTAATGGCTGAATAGTACTCCATTGTGTAGATATACCACATTTTTTGCATCCACTCTTCTGTTGAGGGATACCTGGGTTCTTTCCAGCATCTGGCAATTATAAATAGGGCTTCTATGAACATAGTAGAGCATGTATCCTTATTACATGGTGGGGAATCCTCTGGGTATATGCCCAGGAGTGGTATAGCAGGATCTTCATTAGGGAAATGACCCCCTTCACAATAGCCACAAACAGTATAAAGTATCTTGGGGTGACTCTTACCAAACATGTGAAAGATCTTTACGACAAGAACTTCAAGACTCTGAAGAAGGAAATGGAAGAAGACCTCAAAAAATGGGAAAACCTCCCATGCTCATGGATCGCCAGAATCAATATAGTTAAAATGGCCATTTTGCCAAAAGCAATATACAGATTCAATGCAATACCCATCAAAATCCCAACTCAATTCTTCACAGAGTTAGAAAAAGCAATTAACAAATTCATCTGGAATAACAAAAAACCCAGGATAGCTAAAACTATTCTCAGCAACAAAAGAAATTCTGGGGGAATCAGTATCCCTGACCTCAAGCAATACTACAGAGAGCAATAGTATTAAAAACTGCATGGTACTGGTACAGTGACAGGCAGGCAGATCTATGGAACAGGACTGAAGATCCAGAAATGAACCCACACACCTATGGCCACTTGATCCTCGACAAAGGGGCTGAAAACATACAATGGAAAAAAGATAGCCTTTTCAACAAATGGTGCTGGTTCAACTGGAGGTCAGCATGCAGAAGAATGTGAATTGATCCATCTTTATCGCCTTGTACTAAGCTCAAATCCAAATGGATCAAGGACCTCCACATAAAGCCAGACACTCTGAAGCTAATAGAAAAGAAACTGGGGAAGAACCTTGAGGACATTGGTACAGGGAGAAAATTTCTGAACAGAACACCAATAGCGTATGCTCTAAGATCAAGAATTGACAAATGGGACCTCATAAAATTACAAAGTTTCTGTACGGAAAAGGACACCATCAAAAGGACAAATCGGCAACCAACAAATTGGGAAAAGATCTTCACCAATCCTACATCAGATAGAGGGCTAATATCCAATATATATAAAGAACTTAAGAAGTTAGACTCCAGAAAACCAAACAACCCTATTAAAAAATGGGGTACAGAGTTAAACAGGGAATTCTCACCTGAAGAACTTCGGATGGTGGAGAAGCATCTTAAAAAATGCTCAACTTCATTAGTCATTAGGGAAATGCAAATCACAACAACCCTGAGATTTCACCTTACACCAGTCAGAATGGCTAAGATTAAAAATTCAGGAGACAGCAGGTGTTGGAGAGGATGTGGAGAAAGAGGAACACTCCTCCACTGCTGGTGGGGTTGCAAATTGGTACAACCACTCTGAAAATCAGTCTGGCGGTTCCTCAGAAAACTGGGCACCTCACTTCCTTTTTTTTTCTAAACAATGCAGTAACAGGTTTAAAGAAAAATGTCTTATGTGGCCTCAAATTCTAGTACAGTGAATAGTCTGTTCCAAATCAGATTCCTCCCCCAAAAAATCATTTAATGTTAAAACAGTGATAGTAAGGAAGAGAAAGGAACAATCATAGAACTAATGGACAAGCAAATCAAGGCAAAGATGATAAGGTTAGTGTGTGATGTGATTCTTGCATGAACAGATACTTGCTCCAGCCAATAGTATCAACAGATTTCAGGAAGCCATGTTCTTTTTAGGTTCTACAGTAGCGGGACCTGACTACACAAGAGTGAACACTGAGCTCTTAAATGGAGATATGTAACTACTCTTTTAATGAATCTATATTAATGAGAAATAGACACATTCATTTTAGGGCTTTAACAGACACACTGATATATAAGCCCATATATATTATATGGATCATTATATATGGATTATTATATATGGATCATTATACATGGATCATTATATATACAAATTATTATATATGAATTATTATATATGTGGATTATTATATATGGATTATTATATATGGATTATTATATATATGGATTATTGGGATTCATATGTATAGATTATTATATATGGATTATTGAAATTCATTAATTATATGTATATATGTATATATATATATATATATATATTATTGGAATTCAAGAAGGATTTCAGCATGCTGCAATGGTAGAAAACCGACTCAAACAAATAACAACAGAACTTTTCTCAAACATCAGAGAACAGAAAGGTTACCCAACAAATTGACTCAAGCAACTCTATTCCAAGACATAATAAAATTCTCACTGGGGCAAATGAGAAGTCTCCAACCTGTGTGAAAAATAATAATAACAGAGGTGTGCCAATTCCTCTGACAGCTGATTTCACAGAAGAAGAATAAGGGGGTTAGTTCACTACTGAAAAGCAAAACATTTTCAATCAACACCATTTTACTCAACTAAATTAATTATTTTGTAATGAAAGACATGATGGTTATTACCTGGGCCATGAATACTGGATGAGACATGCTGAAGGGAGAAATTCAAATAAGAAACAAAGGAATTTTAAGGAACACCAAATAAGAATATCTAGACCTATGTAAAACTCACTGTGCCAAATAATTATAGAAAGAAATTCAAAATAATCTGATACACAACGTGCTATATAAACATTCATATCTTTAGTCTAGTACCTAAACATTGAAGAATTAAAAAATAATAACTATACTAATAACAAGCAATCTAAAGTGATAAAAGAAGTAGAGTTTCAGTATGTTTAATGTTGAAAAAAACTGACAAGAACTAAAGATTTTCTTATGTGTTTATTTTTACTTTATTTATTGTACTTATAATAATAACAAGTATCATTTGAAAGTAGCTTATTGAAATTTAAATATGTTATTTGTAATCTTCATGGAAACCAAAAATATCAAATAATTTTACATAAAAAATAAGTAAGAAATCAAAACATACTAGTAGAACAATTCACTTCATCTTCAATGAAAACTATAGGAAATGGAGAGACCACAAAAGGAACTGGAAGCAATCCAATAAACTCGTAATTAAGAGTCATGAAAATATCTTTCCTATAAATTAATACAAATACAAATTGTTAAAATATTTGATTAAAAATAATAGTGGCTACATGAGTTTTAAAAACGAAGACATGTAACTATAGTGTCTTTGTAAGAATTTGACTTAACTTCTAAGAATTTGGGTAGACATCAGATCAAAAATGTTTTTGTTTTGTTTTGTTTTTGTTTGTTTTGCTTTTCTTAAGCAGGAAAGGACACAGAAATACACATAGACTACAATACCTCAGGGTGGTTTCTAAGTCAGGGTTTGTATTTCTGCACAAAACATTATGACCATGAAGCAATCTGGAGAGGAAAGGAATTATTCAGCTTACGTTCCCACTTTGCTGTTTATTACTAGAGGCAGTTAGGACAGGAACTAACACAGGGCAGGAACCTGGAGGCAAAGCAGCCCTTGGGCCTGAGGGTGTTCAATTCCCCAGTGTAGGGGAATGTTAGGATGAGAAGACAGAGTGGGTGGGTGGGTGGGGAAGCATCCTCATAGAAGCATGGGGAGAGGGATTGTTAGGAAGTTTCTGAAAGGGAGACCTGGAAACGGGGAAACATTTAAATTTAAATAAAGAAAACATCCAGTAAAAATAAATAATTGAGAAAATGCCTTACAGATGAATCTCATGAAACATTTTCTCAATGGAGGCTTCTTTTTCTGTGATAACTCTAACTTATGTCAAGTTGATACACAAAACCAGACAATACGACTAACCCCTTCTCAACCTGACACGCAAACACAGCAAGCACTATTAAGTCTCAACCTTTACTTTCTTATTCATATCCAAGAGCTAAATAAAAAGCCTCCCAGAAACTTGGAATACCCAAGAAGCAATTCACATATCAAATGATGCCCAAGAAGAAGGAAGGAGAGGCCCCTGGTCCTGGAAAGCTCAGTGCAGCAGTGTAGGGGAATACCAGGACAGAGAAATTGGAAGGGGAAGGGGATGATTGGGGAACAGGGGGAGGGAAGAGTTCTTATGGGACTTTCGGGGAGGGGGGATCCAGGAAAGGGGATATAATTTGAAATGTAAATAAAAAATATATCGCATAAAAAAAAGGAAAAGTCCCACATTCTTTATAAATTCTTACATATTAAATTTCCAATCCCTTTAAAATATCCAATTTTTTAAAATTCAAAGTCATTTTACAATTCAAATTCTCTTAACTGTGTAATCCACTGGAATACTTCCTTATATCAAGAGGGTTAAATATCAGGGCACAGTCACAATTAAAAACAAAATCAAACTCTAACTGTCCAATTCCTGGGATCCACTCATGATCTTCTGGGCTCTTCTAAGAGCTTTGGTCACTTCTCTATCTCTACCCTTTGTAGTACACACCCTGTCTTCTAGGCTCCAGCTGATGTTGCTGTTCTTGGTGGTCATCTCATGGTACTGACATCTTCAAAGTACTGCAACTGGACTGCATTTTCACAAATAGCTTCTCAGGCTCTTTTCACAGTGCTAAGCCTCAACTTCTCCACATGACTGCTTCCAGTCCTGGGCCTTCAACTACCAGTGAAGCTGCACTTTCACCAATGGCCTCTCCTGCCTTCTCACAGTGCAAAGCATCAGCCGCTTCCCCTTCACATTTCACAACCAGGACCATCTGGACAACTATCATACATTACCAAGTCTGACTGCCAACAGGAGTTACAAGTGTGGCTGACTCTGGAACAAAGCTTTTTTGTGCTCTCAGGAAACACTTTCCAGAATCTTTCACCTTAGTGATGCTGGTCCCTTCTTAATCTCTGCTAACTTCTTAGCTCTAGCTAACCAACATCAATGGTCCCAGTAATGCAAAGGTTTCACATAAGTAGTTCAAATATCTTGTTAATCGCTACTGATTCTTCCACCCCAACTAACAAAATCTTCACAATCATATGAGCAATGGTCCTCATTAAGAGTCTTTAATCTTCCCTCTGAAATTTCATAAGCCAAGCCTCAATAGTTTGCAATGTTGTCAACATTATCTTCCAAGATCCTACATAACATTCCTCAGAACTCTTGATATTTCCAATGG